>NW_026688209.1:0-227466 GCF_030445035.2 Dasypus novemcinctus
CCGTCACCTCCACCTTACGTCAGGGGAACCCCGGCCTTTCCCACCGGTGGCCTGCGGGCTTCGGCCTGGGCTCCCGGCCAGGCCTGCAGAGGCCTGGCTCCCGGAGAGGACAGGCCCAGGGTCTTCCCTCTCCCTTGTCAATGACCTCTCTTTCTCTGCCTTTCTTTTCTGGGACGAGAGGGGCCCCAGAGCACCCCGACGACTCTGAGCAATGAGCCTGCCCTTTCTCCTCTCGCCCTCCTTTTTGGGACCGTACCAAGCGACGAACGTTTCTCTCGGCTCTGGGGCCGCGGGACGCAAAACGAAACTGCTTACCTATTGGGTGGTGAGACACTTGCGTGGAAATCATTTCTGCTCACTTGAGGCAGGCGCTGCGGTCAAGTGGGCTTACAGGTCCAGGGGTTCCATGGACCGGGTATATTCTAAGCGGCCATCGTGACCGTCCAAAGCGGACGTATGGGTTGTTTGGGCATTGGCTCGAGTCGTAACCCTCCGTTTTTGGGGGAAAACAAGGGAGAACCCATCACCTTCAGCACATTTCCCTCTGCCACAGCACGCCACGCAACCAGGTGATTTTCCTATTGATTGCCGTTCCAAGCTACCATAGCGGGCAATGCCGCAGGGATACTGTCCAGATTTCCAAACCAAAGCAGATAGGCCTTCTCGCCGAGGCGCAGCTGCGCGGTCGATCAAGCCCCAGGCCCTGGTGCTCCTGAGGGCTGCGGGGCCACCCAGGACTACGCTGCTGAGGGCAGGTGGCTCCGGGCCTCAGTGCCCTGCCAGTGGGCTCTACTTGGGAATCCGTGCTCTTGCACGGGGTGGGGAGGGGGGAGTCGGTTGCAGGGGGGCCTGCCTACACATGCCTCTTCTTCTGTCACTTTGGCTGCGGCTGAGCCTGGCACTGGGTGCGTGCATGCTCAGGAGACAGGCTTCTGCATGTCTCTGGACAGGCCCCGTGCCAGCTGGGACCTGAGCCCCAGCGCAGGTGCACCACCTGCGCTCAGGTTCCTTGGACCGGACCAGGTCAGCTGAGAGGGAGGAGAACGTGGTCCTGACCGCGGAGGGAAGCAAAAGTGCCGACACCTGCCAGCGGGAGAGCCGCATCCGACAGCCCTGTGGGATCTAAGCCCCCTCTCGCTCCATCCGCTGCCTCCCTCCTCACCCCCTCCTTTCGGGGCGCCGAGACGGCGCCCGGGCTGGGGGTGGTGGAGGGGGAGGGGCAAGCGCTAGGCCTCCCGCGCCGCCGTAGACCCCTCTCTGACGCCCCGCAAAGCCGGGACCAAAGCGCAGGCGCCCCGGCCCGCTGGGACGGCCACGCCCAGCGCCGCCCTGGCGCGCAGGCGCCACTCACCCCGCACCCGGCAGACTCGCCCCGACCCCGCCCCTCCTGGTTGCTCTGGAGACGGTGGCCACCGGCGGGAGGTGCCCAAGCCCGGCAGTGGGAAGACAGCTGTGAAGGAATGCGGCGGGGGGGGGTCGGGGGGGGGGGGAGGCCTTTTCTGCACTCGGGAGTTGTCCCCAGTGGCAGTGCCGGGACAGATGCGGCCAATAGGCATCCTGCCGAAACCCACCCACTGCACTTCGGGGAGCGCGTCCACTGCCAGGAAAACCTCCAGCGCTGGGGGAAGCGGGGTTCCAAAATGTATCCACCGAATGCCAGCAGGAGGCCACGGGGACGCGACGGAAGGGGTCGCCGACGTGGGTGCAGCCTGCTGGGTGGGGACCGGGCTAGGAGAGAAGCTCTGCTATGCTGTCCTGGACAGTTGTTCCCTCCTGTGTGTCTGGTGAAAAGCCAAGAGACAGAAGAAGCTCCAGGAACCAGAGAGCGGCTCCGTTGCCCAAAGTCGGAGCCAAAACTTCCACGGCTAGGGGCCACTGTTGGATAGGAATAGTTCCTTCCTCACACTTGCTGGGGGGCAGAGGGCTGAGTTCGAAGGCAGGGGGAGGGGCAGGGCCCCTTGCAGAAGGGGCTGTGGGGGAAGGGACCCCTGGGCCAGCTCTGGGGCTGCTGGGAGAGCCCCCTCTCCATGCCATAGCTCACCTGGCCCAGGCGCCAAGGGTCTGGGTCGGGCCAGGCTGCCAGACCCGTCTGAAGAGGGGGTTTCCTCGCCAACCAAAGTCCCCGAGGCCTCCTCAAGCGGGGGCCTACCTAGGGCCGGCCGGCCTTGCCCTGCAGGTCTCTCCCACGGCAATGGTCACAGACATGCTGTCTCCCATCGCCGTCACCTCCACCTTACGTCAGGGGAACCCCGGCCTTTCCCACCGGTGGCCTGCGGGCTTCGGCCTGGGCTCCCGGCCAGGCCTGCAGAGGCCTGGCTCCCGGAGAGGACAGGCCCAGGGTCTTCCCTCTCCCTTGTCAATGACCTCTCTTTCTCTGCCTTTCTTTTCTGGGACGAGAGGGGCCCCAGAGCACCCCGACGACTCTGAGCAATGAGCCTGCCCTTTCTCCTCTCGCCCTCCTTTTTGGGACCGTACCAAGCGACGAGCGTTTCTCTCGGCTCTGGGGCCGCGGGACGCAAAACGAAACTGCTTACCTATTGGGTGGTGAGACACTTGCGTGGAAATCATTTCTGCTCACTTGAGGCAGGCGCTGCGGTCAAGTGGGCTTACAGGTCCAGGGGTTCCATGGACCGGGTATATTCTAAGCGGCCATCGTGACCGTCCAAAGCGGACGTATGGGTTGTTTGGGCATTGGCTCGAGTCGTAACCCTCCGTTTTTGGGGGAAAACAAGGGAGAACCCATCACCTTCAGCACATTTCCCTCTGCCACAGCACGCCACGCAACCAGGTGATTTTCCTATTGATTGCCGTTCCAAGCTACCATAGCGGGCAATGCCGCAGGGATACTGTCCAGATTTCCAAACCAAAGCAGATAGGCCTTCTCGCCGAGGCGCAGCTGCGCGGTCGATCAAGCCCCAGGCCCTGGTGCTCCTGAGGGCTGCGGGGCCACCCAGGACTACGCTGCTGAGGGCAGGTGGCTCCGGGCCTCAGTGCCCTGCCAGTGGGCTCTACTTGGGAATCCGTGCTCTTGCACGGGGTGGGGAGGGGGGAGTCGGTTGCAGGGGGGCCTGCCTACACATGCCTCTTCTTCTGTCACTTTGGCTGCGGCTGAGCCTGGCACTGGGTGCGTGCATGCTCAGGAGACAGGCTTCTGCATGTCTCTGGACAGGCCCCGTGCCAGCTGGGACCTGAGCCCCAGCGCAGGTGCACCACCTGCGCTCAGGTTCCTTGGACCGGCCCAGGTCAGCTGAGAGGGAGGAGAACATGGTCCTGACCGCGGAGGGAAGCAAAAGTGCCGACACCTGCCAGCGGGAGAGCCGCATCCGACAGCCCTGTGGGATCTAAGCCCCCTCTCGCTCCATCCGCTGCCTCCCTCCTCACCCCCTCCTTTCGGGGCGCCGAGACGGCGCCCGGGCTGGGGGTGGCGGAGGGGGAGGGGCAAGCGCTAGGCCTCCCGCGCCGCCGTAGACCCCTCTCTGACGCCCCGCAAAGCCGGGACCAAAGCGCAGGCGCCCCGGCCCGCTGGGACGGCCACGCCCAGCGCCGCCCTGGCGCGCAGGCGCCACTCACCCCGCACCCGGCAGACTCGCCCCGACCCCGCCCCTCCTGGTTGCTCTGGAGACGGTGGCCACCGGCGGGAGGTGCCCAAGCCCGGGAGTGGGAAGACAGCTGTGAAGGATTGCGGCGGGGGGGGCGGGGGGGGGGAGGCCTTTTCTGCACTCGGGAGTTGTCCCCAGTGGCAGTGCCGGGACAGATGCGGCCAATAGGCATCCTGCCGAAACCCACCCACTGCACTTCGGGGAGCGCGTCCACTGCCAGGAAAACCTCCAGCGCTGGGGGAAGCGGGGTTCCAAAATGTATCCACCGAATGCCAGCAGGAGGCCACGGGGACGCGACGGAAGGGGTCACCGACGTGGGTGCAGCCTGCTGGGTGGGGACCGGGCTAGGAGAGAAGCTCTGCTATGCTGTCCTGGACAGTTGTTCCCTCCTGTGTGTCTGGTGAAAAGCCAAGAGACAGAAGAAGCTCCAGGAACCAGAGAGCGGCTCCGTTGCCCAAAGTCGGAGCCAAAACTTCCACGGCTAGGGGCCACTGTTGGATAGGAATAGTTCCTTCCTCACACTTGCTGGGGGGCAGAGGGCTGAGTTCGAAGGCAGGGGGAGGGGCAGGGCCCCTTGCAGAAGGGGCTGTGGGGGAAGGGACCCCTGGGCCAGCTCTGGGGCTGCTGGGAGAGCCCCCTCTCCATGCCATAGCTCACCTGGCCCAGGCGCCAAGGGTCTGGGTCGGGCCAGGCTGCCAGACCCGTCTGAAGAGGGGGTTTCCTCGCCAACCAAAGTCCCCGAGGCCTCCTCAAGCGGGGGCCTACCTAGGGCCGGCCGGCCTTGCCCTGCAGGTCTCTCCCACGGCAATGGTCACAGACATGCTGTCTCCCATCGCCGTCACCTCCACCTTACGTCAGGGGAACCCCGGCCTTTCCCACCGGTGGCCTGCGGGCTTCGGCCTGGGCTCCCGGCCAGGCCTGCAGAGGCCTGGCTCCCGGAGAGGACAGGCCCAGGGTCTTCCCTCTCCCTTGTCAATGACCTCTCTTTCTCTGCCTTTCTTTTCTGGGACGAGAGGGGCCCCAGAGCACCCCGACGACTCTGAGCAATGAGCCTGCCCTTTCTCCTCTCGCCCTCCTTTTTGGGACCGTACCAAGCGACGAGCGTTTCTCTCGGCTCTGGGGCCGCGGGACGCAAAACGAAACTGCTTACCTATTGGGTGGTGAGACACTTGCGTGGAAATCATTTCTGCTCACTTGAGGCAGGCGCTGCGGTCAAGTGGGCTTACAGGTCCAGGGGTTCCATGGACCGGGTATATTCTAAGCGGCCATCGTGACCGTCCAAAGCGGACGTATGGGTTGTTTGGGCATTGGCTCGAGTCGTAACCCTCCGTTTTTGGGGGAAAACAAGGGAGAACCCATCACCTTCAGCACATTTCCCTCTGCCACAGCACGCCACGCAACCAGGTGATTTTCCTATTGATTGCCGTTCCAAGCTACCATAGCGGGCAATGCCGCAGGGATACTGTCCAGATTTCCAAACCAAAGCAGATAGGCCTTCTCGCCGAGGCGCAGCTGCGCGGTCGATCAAGCCCCAGGCCCTGGTGCTCCTGAGGGCTGCGGGGCCACCCAGGACTACGCTGCTGAGGGCAGGTGGCTCCGGGCCTCAGTGCCCTGCCAGTGGGCTCTACTTGGGAATCCGTGCTCTTGCACGGGGTGGGGAGGGGGGAGTCGGTTGCAGGGGGGCCTGCCTACACATGCCTCTTCTTCTGTCACTTTGGCTGCGGCTGAGCCTGGCACTGGGTGCGTGCATGCTCAGGAGACAGGCTTCTGCATGTCTCTGGACAGGCCCCGTGCCAGCTGGGACCTGAGCCCCAGCGCAGGTGCACCACCTGCGCTCAGGTTCCTTGGACCGGCCCAGGTCAGCTGAGAGGGAGGAGAACATGGTCCTGACCGCGGAGGGAAGCAAAAGTGCCGACACCTGCCAGCGGGAGAGCCGCATCCGACAGCCCTGTGGGATCTAAGCCCCCTCTCGCTCCATCCGCTGCCTCCCTCCTCACCCCCTCCTTTCGGGGCGCCGAGACGGCGCCCGGGCTGGGGGTGGCGGAGGGGGAGGGGCAAGCGCTAGGCCTCCCGCGCCGCCGTAGACCGCTCTCTGACGCCCCGCAAAGCCGGGACCAAAGCGCAGGCGCCCGGGCCCGCTGGGACGGCCAAGCCCAGCGCCGCCCTGGCGCGCAGGCGCCACTCACCCCGCACCCGGCAGACTCGTCCCGACCCCGCCCCTCCTGGTTGCTCTGGAGACGGTGGCCACCGGCGGGAGGTGCCCAAGCCCGGGAGTGGGAAGACAGCTGTGAAGGATTGGGGCCGGGGGGGGGGGGGGGGGAGGCGTTTTCTGCACTCGGGAGTTGTCCCCAGTGGCAGTGCCGGGACAGATGCGGCCAATAGGCATCCTGCCGAAACCCACCCAATGCACTTCGGGGAGCGCGTCCACTGCCAGGAAAACCTCCAGCGCTGGGGGAAGCGGGGTTCCAAAATGTATCCACCGAATGCCAGCAGGAGGCCACGGGGACGCGACGGAAGGGGTCGCCGACGTGGGTGCAGCCTGCTGGGTGGGGACCGGGCTAGGAGAGAAGCTCTGCTATGCTGTCCTGGACAGTTGTTCCCTCCTGTGTGTCTGGTGAAAAGCCAAGAGACAGAAGAAGCTCCAGGAACCAGAGAGCGGCTCCGTTGCCCAAAGTCGGAGCCAAAACTTCCACCGCTAGGGGCCACTGTTGGATAGGAATAGTTCCTTCCTCACACTTGCTGGGGGGCAGAGGGCTGAGTTCTAAGGCAGGGGGAGGGGCAGGGCCCCTTGCAGAAAGGGCTGTGGGGGAAGGGACCCCTGGGCCAGCTCTGGGGCTGCTGGGAGAGCCCCCTCTCCATGCCATAGCTCACCTGGCCCAGGCGCCAAGGGTCTGGGTCGGGCCAGGCTGCCAGACCCGTCTGAAGAGGGGGTTTCCTCGCCAACCAAAGTCCCCGAGGCCTCCTCAAGCGGGGGCCTACCTAGGGCCGGCCGGCCTTGCCCTGCAGGTCTCTCCCACGGCAATGGTCACAGACATGCTGTCTCCCATCGCCGTCACCTCCACCTTACGTCAGGGGAACCCCGGCCTTTCCCACCGGTGGCCTGCGGGCTTCGGCCTGGGCTCCCGGCCAGGCCTGCAGAGGCCTGGCTCCCGGAGAGGACAGGCCCAGAGTCTTCCCTCTCCCTTGTCAATGACCTCTCTTTCTCTGCCTTTCTTTCCTGGGACGAGAGGGGCCCCAGAGCACCCCGACGACTCTGAGCAATGAGCCTGCCCTTTCTCCTCTCGCCCTCCTTTTTGGGACCGTACCAAGCGACGAGCGTTTCTCTCGGCTCTGGGGCCGCGGGACGCAAAACGAAACTGCTTACCTATTGGGTGGTGAGACACTTGCGTGGAAATCATTTCTGCTCACTTGAGGCAGGCACTGCGGTCAAGTGGGCTTACAGGTCCAGGGGTTCCATGGACCGGGTATATTCTAAGCGGCCATCGTGACCGTCCAAAGCGGACGTATGGGTTGTTTGGGCATTGGCTCGAGTCATAACCCTCCGTTTTTGGGGGAAAACAAGGGAGAACCCATCACCTTCAGCACATTTCCCTCTGCCACAGCACGCCACGCAACCAGGTGATTTTCCTATTGATTGCCGTTCCAAGCTACCATAGCGGGCAATGCCGCAGGGATACTGTCCAGATTTCCAAACCAAAGCAGATAGGCCTTCTCGCCGAGGCGCAGCTGCGCGGTCGATCAAGCCCCAGGCCCTGGTGCTCCTGAGGGCTGCGGGGCCACCCAGGACTACGCTGCTGAGGGCAGGTGGCTCCGGGCCTCAGTGCCCTGCCAGTGGGCTCTACTTGGGAATCCGTGCTCTTGCACGGGGTGGGGAGGGGGGAGTCGGTTGCAGGGGGGCCTGCCTACACATGCCTCTTCTTCTGTCACTTTGGCTGCGGCTGAGCCTGGCACTGGGTGCGTGCATGCTCAGGAGACAGGCTTCTGCATGTCTCTGGACAGGCCCCGTGCCAGCTGGGACCTGAGCCCCAGCGCAGGTGCACCACCTGCGCTCAGGTTCCTTGGACCGGCCCAGGTCAGCTGAGAGGGAGGAGAACGTGGTCCTGACCGCGGAGGGAAGCAAAAGTGCCGACACCTGCCAGCGGGAGAGCCGCATCCGACAGCCCTGTGGGATCTAAGCCCCCTCTCGCTCCATCCGCTGCCTCCCTCCTCACCCCCTCCTTTCGGGGCGCCGAGACGGCGCCCGGGCTGGGGGTGGTGGAGGGGGAGGGGCAAGCGCTAGGCCTCCCGCGCCGCCGTAGACCCCTCTCTGACGCCCCGCAAAGCCGGGACCAAAGCGCAGGCGCCCCGGCCCGCTGGGACGGCCACGCCCAGGGCCGCCCTGGCGCGCAGGCGCCACTCACCCCGCACCCGGCAGACTCGCCCCGACCCCGCCCCTCCTGGTTGCTCTGGAGACGGTGGCCACCGGCGGGAGGTGCCCAAGCCCGGCAGTGGGAAGACAGCTGTGAAGGAATGCGGCGGGGGGGGGCGGGGGGGGGGAGGCCTTTTCTGCACTCGGGAGTTGTCCCCAGTGGCAGTGCCGGGACAGATGCGGCCAATAGGCATCCTGCCGAAACCCACCCACTGCACTTCGGGGAGCGCGTCCACTGCCAGGAAAACCTCCAGCGCTGGGGGAAGCGGGGTTCCAAAATGTATCCACCGAATGCCAGCAGGAGGCCACGGGGACGCGACGGAAGGGGTCGCCGACGTGGGTGCAGCCTGCTGGGTGGGGACCGGGCTAGGAGAGAAGCTCTGCTATGCTGTCCTGGACAGTTGTTCCCTCCTGTGTGTCTGGTGAAAAGCCAAGAGACAGAAGAAGCTCCAGGAACCAGAGAGCGGCTCCGTTGCCCAAAGTCGGAGCCAAAACTTCCACGGCTAGGGGCCACTGTTGGATAGGAATAGTTCCTTCCTCACACTTGCTGGGGGGCAGAGGGCTGAGTTCGAAGGCAGGGGGAGGGGCAGGGCCCCTTGCAGAAGGGGCTGTGGGGGAAGGGACCCCTGGGCCAGCTCTGGGGCTGCTGGGAGAGCCCCCTCTCCATGCCATAGCTCACCTGGCCCAGGCGCCAAGGGTCTGGGTCGGGCCAGGCTGCCAGACCCGTCTGAAGAGGGGGTTTCCTCGCCAACCAAAGTCCCCGAGGCCTCCTCAAGCGGGGGCCTACCTAGGGCCGGCCGGCCTTGCCCTGCAGGTCTCTCCCACGGCAATGGTCACAGACATGCTGTCTCCCATCGCCGTCACCTCCACCTTACGTCAGGGGAACCCCGGCCTTTCCCACCGGTGGCCTGCGGGCTTCGGCCTGGGCTCCCGGCCAGGCCTGCAGAGGCCTGGCTCCCGGAGAGGACAGGCCCAGGGTCTTCCCTCTCCCTTGTCAATGACCTCTCTTTCTCTGCCTTTCTTTTCTGGGACGAGAGGGGCCCCAGAGCACCCCGACGACTCTGAGCAATGAGCCTGCCCTTTCTCCTCTCGCCCTCCTTTTTGGGACCGTACCAAGCGACGAGCGTTTCTCTCGGCTCTGGGGCCGCGGGACGCAAAACGAAACTGCTTACCTATTGGGTGGTGAGACACTTGCGTGGAAATCATTTCTGCTCACTTGAGGCAGGCGCTGCGGTCAAGTGGGCTTACAGGTCCAGGGGTTCCATGGACCGGGTATATTCTAAGCGGCCATCGTGACCGTCCAAAGCGGACGTATGGGTTGTTTGGGCATTGGCTCGAGTCGTAACCCTCCGTTTTTGGGGGAAAACAAGGGAGAACCCATCACCTTCAGCACATTTCCCTCTGCCACAGCACGCCACGCAACCAGGTGATTTTCCTATTGATTGCCGTTCCAAGCTACCATAGCGGGCAATGCCGCAGGGATACTGTCCAGATTTCCAAACCAAAGCAGATAGGCCTTCTCGCCGAGGCGCAGCTGCGCGGTCGATCAAGCCCCAGGCCCTGGTGCTCCTGAGGGCTGCGGGGCCACCCAGGACTACGCTGCTGAGGGCAGGTGGCTCCGGGCCTCAGTGCCCTGCCAGTGGGCTCTACTTGGGAATCCGTGCTCTTGCACGGGGTGGGGAGGGGGGAGTCGGTTGCAGGGGTGCCTGCCTACACATGCCTCTTCTTCTGTCACTTTGGCTGCGGCTGAGCCTGGCACTGGGTGCGTGCATGCTCAGGAGACAGGCTTCTGCATGTCTCTGGACAGGCCCCGTGCCAGCTGGGACCTGAGCCCCAGCGCAGGTGCACCACCTGCGCTCAGGTTCCTTGGACCGGCCCAGGTCAGCTGAGAGGGAGGAGAACATGGTCCTGACCGCGGAGGGAAGCAAAAGTGCCGACACCTGCCAGCGGGAGAGCCGCATCCGACAGCCCTGTGGGATCTAAGCCCCCTCTCGCTCCATCCGCTGCCTCCCTCCTCACCCCCTCCTTTCGGGGCGCCGAGACGGCGCCCGGGCTGGGGGTGGCGGAGGGGGAGGGGCAAGCGCTAGGCCTCCCGCGCCGCCGTAGACCCCTCTCTGACGCCCCGCAAAGCCGGGACCAAAGCGCAGGCGCCCCGGCCCGCTGGGACGGCCACGCCCAGCGCCGCCCTGGCGCGCAGGCGCCACTCACCCCGCACCCGGCAGACTCGCCCCGACCCCGCCCCTCCTGGTTGCTCTGGAGACGGTGGCCACCGGCGGGAGGTGCCCAAGCCCGGGAGTGGGAAGACAGCTGTGAAGGATTGCGGCGGGGGGGGCGGGGGGGGGGAGGCCTTTTCTGCACTCGGGAGTTGTCCCCAGTGGCAGTGCCGGGACAGATGCGGCCAATAGGCATCCTGCCGAAACCCACCCACTGCACTTCGGGGAGCGCGTCCACTGCCAGGAAAACCTCCAGCGCTGGGGGAAGCGGGGTTCCAAAATGTATCCACCGAATGCCAGCAGGAGGCCACGGGGACGCGACGGAAGGGGTCACCGACGTGGGTGCAGCCTGCTGGGTGGGGACCGGGCTAGGAGAGAAGCTCTGCTATGCTGTCCTGGACAGTTGTTCCCTCCTGTGTGTCTGGTGAAAAGCCAAGAGACAGAAGAAGCTCCAGGAACCAGAGAGCGGCTCCGTTGCCCAAAGTCGGAGCCAAAACTTCCACGGCTAGGGGCCACTGTTGGATAGGAATAGTTCCTTCCTCACACTTGCTGGGGGGCAGAGGGCTGAGTTCGAAGGCAGGGGGAGGGGCAGGGCCCCTTGCAGAAGGGGCTGTGGGGGAAGGGACCCCTGGGCCAGCTCTGGGGCTGCTGGGAGAGCCCCCTCTCCATGCCATAGCTCACCTGGCCCAGGCGCCAAGGGTCTGGGTCGGGCCAGGCTGCCAGACCCGTCTGAAGAGGGGGTTTCCTCGCCAACCAAAGTCCCCGAGGCCTCCTCAAGCGGGGGCCTACCTAGGGCCGGCCGGCCTTGCCCTGCAGGTCTCTCCCACGGCAATGGTCACAGACATGCTGTCTCCCATCGCCGTCACCTCCACCTTACGTCAGGGGAACCCCGGCCTTTCCCACCGGTGGCCTGCGGGCTTCGGCCTGGGCTCCCGGCCAGGCCTGCAGAGGCCTGGCTCCCGGAGAGGACAGGCCCAGGGTCTTCCCTCTCCCTTGTCAATGACCTCTCTTTCTCTGCCTTTCTTTTCTGGGACGAGAGGGGCCCCAGAGCACCCCGACGACTCTGAGCAATGAGCCTGCCCTTTCTCCTCTCGCCCTCCTTTTTGGGACCGTACCAAGCGACGAGCGTTTCTCTCGGCTCTGGGGCCGCGGGACGCAAAACGAAACTGCTTACCTATTGGGTGGTGAGACACTTGCGTGGAAATCATTTCTGCTCACTTGAGGCAGGCGCTGCGGTCAAGTGGGCTTACAGGTCCAGGGGTTCCATGGACCGGGTATATTCTAAGCGGCCATCGTGACCGTCCAAAGCGGACGTATGGGTTGTTTGGGCATTGGCTCGAGTCGTAACCCTCCGTTTTTGGGGGAAAACAAGGGAGAACCCATCACCTTCAGCACATTTCCCTCTGCCACAGCACGCCACGCAACCAGGTGATTTTCCTATTGATTGCCGTTCCAAGCTACCATAGCGGGCAATGCCGCAGGGATACTGTCCAGATTTCCAAACCAAAGCAGATAGGCCTTCTCGCCGAGGCGCAGCTGCGCGGTCGATCAAGCCCCAGGCCCTGGTGCTCCTGAGGGCTGCGGGGCCACCCAGGACTACGCTGCTGAGGGCAGGTGGCTCCGGGCCTCAGTGCCCTGCCAGTGGGCTCTACTTGGGAATCCGTGCTCTTGCACGGGGTGGGGAGGGGGGAGTCGGTTGCAGGGGGGCCTGCCTACACATGCCTCTTCTTCTGTCACTTTGGCTGCGGCTGAGCCTGGCACTGGGTGCGTGCATGCTCAGGAGACAGGCTTCTGCATGTCTCTGGACAGGCCCCGTGCCAGCTGGGACCTGAGCCCCAGCGCAGGTGCACCACCTGCGCTCAGGTTCCTTGGACCGGCCCAGGTCAGCTGAGAGGGAGGAGAACATGGTCCTGACCGCGGAGGGAAGCAAAAGTGCCGACACCTGCCAGCGGGAGAGCCGCATCCGACAGCCCTGTGGGATCTAAGCCCCCTCTCGCTCCATCCGCTGCCTCCCTCCTCACCCCCTCCTTTCGGGGCGCCGAGACGGCGCCCGGGCTGGGGGTGGCGGAGGGGGAGGGGCAAGCGCTAGGCCTCCCGCGCCGCCGTAGACCGCTCTCTGACGCCCCGCAAAGCCGGGACCAAAGCGCAGGCGCCCGGGCCCGCTGGGACGGCCAAGCCCAGCGCCGCCCTGGCGCGCAGGCGCCACTCACCCCGCACCCGGCAGACTCGTCCCGACCCCGCCCCTCCTGGTTGCTCTGGAGACGGTGGCCACCGGCGGGAGGTGCCCAAGCCCGGGAGTGGGAAGACAGCTGTGAAGGATTGGGGCCGGGGGGGGGGGGGGGGGAGGCGTTTTCTGCACTCGGGAGTTGTCCCCAGTGGCAGTGCCGGGACAGATGCGGCCAATAGGCATCCTGCCGAAACCCACCCAATGCACTTCGGGGAGCGCGTCCACTGCCAGGAAAACCTCCAGCGCTGGGGGAAGCGGGGTTCCAAAATGTATCCACCGAATGCCAGCAGGAGGCCACGGGGACGCGACGGAAGGGGTCGCCGACGTGGGTGCAGCCTGCTGGGTGGGGACCGGGCTAGGAGAGAAGCTCTGCTATGCTGTCCTGGACAGTTGTTCCCTCCTGTGTGTCTGGTGAAAAGCCAAGAGACAGAAGAAGCTCCAGGAACCAGAGAGCGGCTCCGTTGCCCAAAGTCGGAGCCAAAACTTCCACCGCTAGGGGCCACTGTTGGATAGGAATAGTTCCTTCCTCACACTTGCTGGGGGGCAGAGGGCTGAGTTCTAAGGCAGGGGGAGGGGCAGGGCCCCTTGCAGAAAGGGCTGTGGGGGAAGGGACCCCTGGGCCAGCTCTGGGGCTGCTGGGAGAGCCCCCTCTCCATGCCATAGCTCACCTGGCCCAGGCGCCAAGGGTCTGGGTCGGGCCAGGCTGCCAGACCCGTCTGAAGAGGGGGTTTCCTCGCCAACCAAAGTCCCCGAGGCCTCCTCAAGCGGGGGCCTACCTAGGGCCGGCCGGCCTTGCCCTGCAGGTCTCTCCCACGGCAATGGTCACAGACATGCTGTCTCCCATCGCCGTCACCTCCACCTTACGTCAGGGGAACCCCGGCCTTTCCCACCGGTGGCCTGCGGGCTTCGGCCTGGGCTCCCGGCCAGGCCTGCAGAGGCCTGGCTCCCGGAGAGGACAGGCCCAGAGTCTTCCCTCTCCCTTGTCAATGACCTCTCTTTCTCTGCCTTTCTTTCCTGGGACGAGAGGGGCCCCAGAGCACCCCGACGACTCTGAGCAATGAGCCTGCCCTTTCTCCTCTCGCCCTCCTTTTTGGGACCGTACCAAGCGACGAGCGTTTCTCTCGGCTCTGGGGCCGCGGGACGCAAAACGAAACTGCTTACCTATTGGGTGGTGAGACACTTGCGTGGAAATCATTTCTGCTCACTTGAGGCAGGCACTGCGGTCAAGTGGGCTTACAGGTCCAGGGGTTCCATGGACCGGGTATATTCTAAGCGGCCATCGTGACCGTCCAAAGCGGACGTATGGGTTGTTTGGGCATTGGCTCGAGTCATAACCCTCCGTTTTTGGGGGAAAACAAGGGAGAACCCATCACCTTCAGCACATTTCCCTCTGCCACAGCACGCCACGCAACCAGGTGATTTTCCTATTGATTGCCGTTCCAAGCTACCATAGCGGGCAATGCCGCAGGGATACTGTCCAGATTTCCAAACCAAAGCAGATAGGCCTTCTCGCCGAGGCGCAGCTGCGCGGTCGATCAAGCCCCAGGCCCTGGTGCTCCTGAGGGCTGCGGGGCCACCCAGGACTACGCTGCTGAGGGCAGGTGGCTCCGGGCCTCAGTGCCCTGCCAGTGGGCTCTACTTGGGAATCCGTGCTCTTGCACGGGGTGGGGAGGGGGGAGTCGGTTGCAGGGGGGCCTGCCTACACATGCCTCTTCTTCTGTCACTTTGGCTGCGGCTGAGCCTGGCACTGGGTGCGTGCATGCTCAGGAGACAGGCTTCTGCATGTCTCTGGACAGGCCCCGTGCCAGCTGGGACCTGAGCCCCAGCGCAGGTGCACCACCTGCGCTCAGGTTCCTTGGACCGGCCCAGGTCAGCTGAGAGGGAGGAGAACGTGGTCCTGACCGCGGAGGGAAGCAAAAGTGCCGACACCTGCCAGCGGGAGAGCCGCATCCGACAGCCCTGTGGGATCTAAGCCCCCTCTCGCTCCATCCGCTGCCTCCCTCCTCACCCCCTCCTTTCGGGGCGCCGAGACGGCGCCCGGGCTGGGGGTGGTGGAGGGGGAGGGGCAAGCGCTAGGCCTCCCGCGCCGCCGTAGACCCCTCTCTGACGCCCCGCAAAGCCGGGACCAAAGCGCAGGCGCCCCGGCCCGCTGGGACGGCCACGCCCAGGGCCGCCCTGGCGCGCAGGCGCCACTCACCCCGCACCCGGCAGACTCGCCCCGACCCCGCCCCTCCTGGTTGCTCTGGAGACGGTGGCCACCGGCGGGAGGTGCCCAAGCCCGGCAGTGGGAAGACAGCTGTGAAGGAATGCGGCGGGGGGGGGCGGGGGGGGGGGGAGGCCTTTTCTGCACTCGGGAGTTGTCCCCAGTGGCAGTGCCGGGACAGATGCGGCCAATAGGCATCCTGCCGAAACCCACCCACTGCACTTCGGGGAGCGCGTCCACTGCCAGGAAAACCTCCAGCGCTGGGGGAAGCGGGGTTCCAAAATGTATCCACCGAATGCCAGCAGGAGGCCACGGGGACGCGACGGAAGGGGTCGCCGACGTGGGTGCAGCCTGCTGGGTGGGGACCGGGCTAGGAGAGAAGCTCTGCTATGCTGTCCTGGACAGTTGTTCCCTCCTGTGTGTCTGGTGAAAAGCCAAGAGACAGAAGAAGCTCCAGGAACCAGAGAGCGGCTCCGTTGCCCAAAGTCGGAGCCAAAACTTCCACGGCTAGGGGCCACTGTTGGATAGGAATAGTTCCTTCCTCACACTTGCTGGGGGGCAGAGGGCTGAGTTCGAAGGCAGGGGGAGGGGCAGGGCCCCTTGCAGAAGGGGCTGTGGGGGAAGGGACCCCTGGGCCAGCTCTGGGGCTGCTGGGAGAGCCCCCTCTCCATGCCATAGCTCACCTGGCCCAGGCGCCAAGGGTCTGGGTCGGGCCAGGCTGCCAGACCCGTCTGAAGAGGGGGTTTCCTCGCCAACCAAAGTCCCCGAGGCCTCCTCAAGCGGGGGCCTACCTAGGGCCGGCCGGCCTTGCCCTGCAGGTCTCTCCCACAGCAATGGTCACAGACATGCTGTCTCCCATCGCCGTCACCTCCACCTTACGTCAGGGGAACCCCGGCCTTTCCCACCGGTGGCCTGCGGGCTTCGGCCTGGGCTCCCGGCCAGGCCTGCAGAGGCCTGGCTCCCGGAGAGGACAGGCCCAGGGTCTTCCCTCTCCCTTGTCAATGACCTCTCTTTCTCTGCCTTTCTTTTCTGGGACGAGAGGGGCCCCAGAGCACCCCGACGACTCTGAGCAATGAGCCTGCCCTTTCTCCTCTCGCCCTCCTTTTTGGGACCGTACCAAGCGACGAGCGTTTCTCTCGGCTCTGGGGCCGCGGGACGCAAAACGAAACTGCTTACCTATTGGGTGGTGAGACACTTGCGTGGAAATCATTTCTGCTCACTTGAGGCAGGCGCTGCGGTCAAGTGGGCTTACAGGTCCAGGGGTTCCATGGACCGGGTATATTCTAAGCGGCCATCGTGACCGTCCAAAGCGGACGTATGGGTTGTTTGGGCATTGGCTCGAGTCGTAACCCTCCGTTTTTGGGGGAAAACAAGGGAGAACCCATCACCTTCAGCACATTTCCCTCTGCCACAGCACGCCACGCAACCAGGTGATTTTCCTATTGATTGCCGTTCCAAGCTACCATAGCGGGCAATGCCGCAGGGATACTGTCCAGATTTCCAAACCAAAGCAGATAGGCCTTCTCGCCGAGGCGCAGCTGCGCGGTCGATCAAGCCCCAGGCCCTGGTGCTCCTGAGGGCTGCGGGGCCACCCAGGACTACGCTGCTGAGGGCAGGTGGCTCCGGGCCTCAGTGCCCTGCCAGTGGGCTCTACTTGGGAATCCGTGCTCTTGCACGGGGTGGGGAGGGGGGAGTCGGTTGCAGGGGGGCCTGCCTACACATGCCTCTTCTTCTGTCACTTTGGCTGCGGCTGAGCCTGGCACTGGGTGCGTGCATGCTCAGGAGACAGGCTTCTGCATGTCTCTGGACAGGCCCCGTGCCAGCTGGGACCTGAGCCCCAGCGCAGGTGCACCACCTGCGCTCAGGTTCCTTGGACCGGCCCAGGTCAGCTGAGAGGGAGGAGAACATGGTCCTGACCGCGGAGGGAAGCAAAAGTGCCGACACCTGCCAGCGGGAGAGCCGCATCCGACAGCCCTGTGGGATCTAAGCCCCCTCTCGCTCCATCCGCTGCCTCCCTCCTCACCCCCTCCTTTCGGGGCGCCGAGACGGCGCCCGGGCTGGGGGTGGCGGAGGGGGAGGGGCAAGCGCTAGGCCTCCCGCGCCGCCGTAGACCCCTCTCTGACGCCCCGCAAAGCCGGGACCAAAGCGCAGGCGCCCCGGCCCGCTGGGACGGCCACGCCCAGCGCCGCCCTGGCGCGCAGGCGCCACTCACCCCGCACCCGGCAGACTCGCCCCGACCCCGCCCCTCCTGGTTGCTCTGGAGACGGTGGCCACCGGCGGGAGGTGCCCAAGCCCGGGAGTGGGAAGACAGCTGTGAAGGATTGCGGCGGGGGGGGCGGGGGGGGGGAGGCCTTTTCTGCACTCGGGAGTTGTCCCCAGTGGCAGTGCCGGGACAGATGCGGCCAATAGGCATCCTGCCGAAACCCACCCACTGCACTTCGGGGAGCGCGTCCACTGCCAGGAAAACCTCCAGCGCTGGGGGAAGCGGGGTTCCAAAATGTATCCACCGAATGCCAGCAGGAGGCCACGGGGACGCGACGGAAGGGGTCACCGACGTGGGTGCAGCCTGCTGGGTGGGGACCGGGCTAGGAGAGAAGCTCTGCTATGCTGTCCTGGACAGTTGTTCCCTCCTGTGTGTCTGGTGAAAAGCCAAGAGACAGAAGAAGCTCCAGGAACCAGAGAGCGGCTCCGTTGCCCAAAGTCGGAGCCAAAACTTCCACGGCTAGGGGCCACTGTTGGATAGGAATAGTTCCTTCCTCACACTTGCTGGGGGGCAGAGGGCTGAGTTCGAAGGCAAGGGGAGGGGCAGGGCCCCTTGCAGAAGGGGCTGTGGGGGAAGGGACCCCTGGGCCAGCTCTGGGGCTGCTGGGAGAGCCCCCTCTCCATGCCATAGCTCACCTGGCCCAGGCGCCAAGGGTCTGGGTCGGGCCAGGCTGCCAGACCCGTCTGAAGAGGGGGTTTCCTCGCCAACCAAAGTCCCCGAGGCCTCCTCAAGCGGGGGCCTACCTAGGGCCGGCCGGCCTTGCCCTGCAGGTCTCTCCCACGGCAATGGTCACAGACATGCTGTCTCCCATCGCCGTCACCTCCACCTTACGTCAGGGGAACCCCGGCCTTTCCCACCGGTGGCCTGCGGGCTTCGGCCTGGGCTCCCGGCCAGGCCTGCAGAGGCCTGGCTCCCGGAGAGGACAGGCCCAGGGTCTTCCCTCTCCCTTGTCAATGACCTCTCTTTCTCTGCCTTTCTTTTCTGGGACGAGAGGGGCCCCAGAGCACCCCGACGACTCTGAGCAATGAGCCTGCCCTTTCTCCTCTCGCCCTCCTTTTTGGGACCGTACCAAGCGACGAGCGTTTCTCTCGGCTCTGGGGCCGCGGGACGCAAAACGAAACTGCTTACCTATTGGGTGGTGAGACACTTGCGTGGAAATCATTTCTGCTCACTTGAGGCAGGCACTGCGGTCAAGTGGGCTTACAGGTCCAGGGGTTCCATGGACCGGGTATATTCTAAGCGGCCATCGTGACCGTCCAAAGCGGACGTATGGGTTGTTTGGGCATTGGCTCGAGTCGTAACCCTCCGTTTTTGGGGGAAAACAAGGGAGAACCCATCACCTTCAGCACATTTCCCTCTGCCACAGCACGCCACGCAACCAGGTGATTTTCCTATTGATTGCCGTTCCAAGCTGCCATAGCGGGCAATGCCGCAGGGATACTGTCCAGATTTCCAAACCAAAGCAGATAGGCCTTCTCGCCGAGGCGCAGCTGCGCGGTCGATCAAGCCCCAGGCCCTGGTGCTCCTGAGGGCTGCGGGGACACCCAGGACTACGCTGCTGAGGGCAGGTGGCTCCGGGCCTCAGTGCCCTGCCAGTGGGCTCTACTTGGGAATCCGTGCTCTTGCACGGGGTGGGGAGGGGGGAGTCGGTTGCAGGGGGGCCTGCCTACACATGCCTCTTCTTCTGTCACTTTGGCTGCGGCTGAGCCTGGCACTGGGTGCGTGCATGCTCAGGAGACAGGCTTCTGCATGTCTCTGGACAGGCCCCGTGCCAGCTGGGACCTGAGCCCCAGCGCAGGTGCACCACCTGCGCTCAGGTTCCTTGGACCGGCCCAGGTCAGCTGAGAGGGAGGAGAACATGGTCCTGACCGCGGAGGGAAGCAAAAGTGCCGACACCTGCCAGCGGGAGAGCCGCATCCGACAGCCCTGTGGGATCTAAGCCCCCTCTCGCTCCATCCGCTGCCTCCCTCCTCACCCCCTCCTTTCGGGGCGCCGAGACGGCGCCCGGGCTGGGGGTGGCGGAGGGGGAGGGGCAAGCGCTAGGCCTCCCGCGCCGCCGTAGACCGCTCTCTGACGCCCCGCAACGCCGGGACCAAAGCGCAGGCGCCCCGGCCCGCTGGGACGGCCACGCCCAGCGCCGCCCTGGCGCGCAGGCGCCACTCACCCCGCACCCGGCAGACTCGTCCCGACCCCGCCCCTCCTGGTTGCTCTGGAGACGGTGGCCACCGGCGGGAGGTGCCCAAGCCCGGGAGTGGGAAGACAGCTGTGAAGGATTGGGGCGGGGGGGGGGGGGGGGAGGCGTTTTCTGCACTCGGGAGTTGTCCCCAGTGGCAGTGCCGGGACAGATGCGGCCAATAGGCATCCTGCCGAAACCCACCCAATGCACTTCGGGGAGCGCGTCCACTGCCAGGAAAACCTCCAGCGCTGGGGGAAGCGGGGTTCCAAAATGTATCCACCGAATGCCAGCAGGAGGCCACGGGGACACGACGGAAGGGGTCGCCGACGTGGGTGCAGCCTGCTGGGTGGGGACCGGGCTAGGAGAGAAGCTCTGCTATGCTGTCCTGGACAGTTGTTCCCTCCTGTGTGTCTGGTGAAAAGCCAAGAGACAGAAGAAGCTCCAGGAACCAGAGAGCGGCTCCGTTGCCCAAAGTCGGAGCCAAAACTTCCACCGCTAGGGGCCACTGTTGGATAGGAATAGTTCCTTCCTCACACTTGCTGGGGGGCAGAGGGCTGAGTTCTAAGGCAGGGGGAGGGGCAGGGCCCCTTGCAGAAAGGGCTGTGGCGGAAGGGACCCCTGGGCCAGCTCTGGGGCTGCTGGGAGAGCCCCCTCTCCATGCCATAGCTCACCTGGCCCAGGCGCCAAGGGTCTGGGTCGGGCCAGGCTGCCAGACCCGTCTGAAGAGGGGGTTTCCTCGCCAACCAAAGTCCCCGAGGCCTCCTCAAGCGGGAGCCTACCTAGGGCCGGCCGGCCTTGCCCTGCAGGTCTCTCCCACGGCAATGGTCACAGACATGCTGTCTCCCATCGCCGTCACCTCCACCTTACGTCAGGGGAACCCCGGCCTTTCCCACCGGTGGCCTGCGGGCTTCGGCCTGGGCTCCCGGCCAGGCCTGCAGAGGCCTGGCTCCCGGAGAGGACAGGCCCAGAGTCTTCCCTCTCCCTTGTCAATGACCTCTCTTTCTCTGCGTTTCTTTCCTGGGACGAGAGGGGCCCCAGAGCACCCCGACGACTCTGAGCAATGAGCCTGCCCTTTCTCCTCTCGCCCTCCTTTTTGGGACCGTACCAAGCGACGAGCGTTTCTCTCGGCTCTGGGACCGCGGGACGCAAAACGAAACTGCTTACCTATTGGGTGGTGAGACACTTGCGTGGAAATCATTTCTGCTCACTTGAGGCAGGCACTGCGGTCAAGTGGGCTTACAGGTCCAGGGGTTCCATGGACCGGGTATATTCTAAGCGGCCATCGTGACCGTCCAAAGCGGACGTATGGGTTGTTTGGGCATTGGCTCGAGTCGTAACCCTCCGTTTTTGGGGGAAAACAAGGGAGAACCCATCACCTTCAGCACATTTCCCTCTGCCACAGCACGCCACGCAACCAGGTGATTTTCCTATTGATTGCCGTTCCAAGCTGCCATAGCGGGCAATGCCGCAGGGATACTGTCCAGATTTCCAAACCAAAGCAGATAGGCCTTCTCGCCGAGGCGCAGCTGCGCGGTCGATCAAGCCCCAGGCCCTGGTGCTCCTGAGGGCTGCGGGGACACCCAGGACTACGCTGCTGAGGGCAGGTGGCTCCGGGCCTCAGTGCCCTGCCAGTGGGCTCTACTTGGGAATCCGTGCTCTTGCACGGGGTGGGGAGGGGGGAGTCGGTTGCAGGGGGGCCTGCCTACACATGCCTCTTCTTCTGTCACTTTGGCTGCGGCTGAGCCTGGCACTGGGTGCGTGCATGCTCAGGAGACAGGCTTCTGCATGTCTCTGGACAGGCCCCGTGCCAGCTGGGACCTGAGCCCCAGCGCAGGTGCACCACCTGCGCTCAGGTTCCTTGGACCGGCCCAGGTCAGCTGAGAGGGAGGAGAACATGGTCCTGACCGCGGAGGGAAGCAAAAGTGCCGACACCTGCCAGCGGGAGAGCCGCATCCGACAGCCCTGTGGGATCTAAGCCCCCTCTCGCTCCATCCGCTGCCTCCCTCCTCACCCCCTCCTTTCGGGGCGCCGAGACGGCGCCCGGGCTGGGGGTGGCGGAGGGGGAGGGGCAAGCGCTAGGCCTCCCGCGCCGCCGTAGACCGCTCTCTGACGCCCCGCAAAGCCGGGACCAAAGCGCAGGCGCCCCGGCCCGCTGGGACGGCCACTCCCAGCGCCGCCCTGGCGCGCAGGCGCCACTCACCCCGCACCCGGCAGACTCGTCCCGACCCCGCCCCTCCTGGTTGCTCTGGAGACGGTGGCCACCGGCGGGAGGTGCCCAAGCCCGGGAGTGGGAAGACAGCTGTGAAGGATTGGGGCCGGTGGGGGGGGGGGGGGGGAGGCGTTTTCTGCACTCGGGAGTTGTCCCCAGTGGCAGTGCCGGGACAGATGCGGCCAATAGGCATCCTGCCGAAACCCACCCAATGCACTTCGGGGAGCGCGTCCACTGCCAGGAAAACCTCCAGCGCTGGGGGAAGCGGGGTTCCAAAATGTATCCACCGAATGCCAGCAGGAGGCCACGGGGACGCGACGGAAGGGGTCGCCGACGTGGGTGCAGCCTGCTGGGTGGGGACCGGGCTAGGAGAGAAGCTCTGCTATGCTGTCCTGGACAGTTGTTCCCTCCTGTGTGTCTGGTGAAAAGCCAAGAGACAGAAGAAGCTCCAGGAACCAGAGAGCGGCTCCGTTGCCCAAAGTCGGAGCCAAAACTTCCACCGCTAGGGGCCACTGTTGGATAGGAATAGTTCCTTCCTCACACTTGCTGGGGGGCAGAGGGCTGAGTTCTAAGGCAGGGGGAGGGGCAGGGCCCCTTGCAGAAAGGGCTGTGGGGGAAGGGACCCCTGGGCCAGCTCTGGGGCTGCTGGGAGAGCCCCCTCTCCATGCCATAGCTCACCTGGCCCAGGCGCCAAGGGTCTGGGTCGGGCCAGGCTGCCAGACCCGTCTGAAGAGGGGGTTTCCTCGCCAACCAAAGTCCCCGAGGCCTCCTCAAGCGGGGGCCTACCTAGGGCCGGCCGGCCTTGCCCTGCAGGTCTCTCCCACGGCAATGGTCACAGACATGCTGTCTCCCATCGCCGTCACCTCCACCTTACGTCAGGGGAACCCCGGCCTTTCCCACCGGTGGCCTGCGGGCTTCGGCCTGGCTCCCGGAGAGGACAGGCCCAGAGTCTTCCCTCTCCCTTGTCAATGACCTCTCTTTCTCTGCCTTTCTTTTCTGGGACGAGAGGGGCCCCAGAGCACCCCGACGACTCTGAGCAATGAGCCTGCCCTTTCTCCTCTCGCCCTCCTTTTTGGGACCGTACCAAGCGACGAGCGTTTCTCTCGGCTCTGGGGCCGCGGGACGCAAAACGAAACTGCTTACCTATTGGGTGGTGAGACACTTGCGTGGAAATCATTTCTGCTCACTTGAGGCAGGCACTGCGGTCAAGTGGGCTTACAGGTCCAGGGGTTCCATGGACCGGGTATATTCTAAGCGGCCATCGTGACCGTCCAAAGCGGACGTATGGGTTGTTTGGGCATTGGCTCGAGTCGTAACCCTCCGTTTTTGGGGGAAAACAAGGGAGAACCCATCACCTTCAGCACATTTCCCTCTGCCACAGCACGCCACGCAACCAGGTGATTTTCCTATTGATTGCCGTTCCAAGCTGCCATAGCGGGCAATGCCGCAGGGATACTGTCCAGATTTCCAAACCAAAGCAGATAGGCCTTCTCGCCGAGGCGCAGCTGCGCGGTCGATCAAGCCCCAGGCCCTGGTGCTCCTGAGGGCTGCGGGGACACCCAGGACTACGCTGCTGAGGGCAGGTGGCTCCGGGCCTCAGTGCCCTGCCAGTGGGCTCTACTTGGGAATCCGTGCTCTTGCACGGGGTGGGGAGGGGGGAGTCGGTTGCAGGGGGGCCTGCCTACACATGCCTCTTCTTCTGTCACTTTGGCTGCGGCTGAGCCTGGCACTGGGTGCGTGCATGCTCAGGAGACAGGCTTCTGCATGTCTCTGGACAGGCCCCGTGCCAGCTGGGACCTGAGCCCCAGCGCAGGTGCACCACCTGCGCTCAGGTTCCTTGGACCGGCCCAGGTCAGCTGAGAGGGAGGAGAACATGGTCCTGACCGCGGAGGGAAGCAAAAGTGCCGACACCTGCCAGCGGGAGAGCCGCATCCGACAGCCCTGTGGGATCTAAGCCCCCTCTCGCTCCATCCGCTGCCTCCCTCCTCACCCCCTCCTTTCGGGGCGCCGAGACGGCGCCCGGGCTGGGGGTGGCGGAGGGGGAGGGGTAAGCGCTAGGCCTCCCGCGCCGCCGTAGACCGCTCTCTGACGCCCCGCAACGCCGGGACCAAAGCGCAGGCGCCCCGGCCCGCTGGGACGGCCACGCCCAGCGCCGCCCTGGCGCGCAGGCGCCACTCACCCCGCACCCGGCAGACTCGTCCCGACCCCGCCCCTCCTGGTTGCTCTGGAGACGGTGGCCACCGGCGGGAGGTGCCCAAGCCCGGGAGTGGGAAGACAGCTGTGAAGGATTGGGGCGGGGGGGGGGGGGGGGGGAGGCGTTTTCTGCACTCGGGAGTTGTCCCCAGTGGCAGTGCCGGGACAGATGCGGCCAATAGGCATCCTGCCGAAACCCACCCAATGCACTTCGGGGAGCGCGTCCACTGCCAGGAAAACCTCCAGCGCTGGGGGAAGCGGGGTTCCAAAATGTATCCACCGAATGCCAGCAGGAGGCCACGGGGACGCGACGGAAGGGGTCGCCGACGTGGGTGCAGCCTGCTGGGTGGGGACCGGGCTAGGAGAGAAGCTCTGCTATGCTGTCCTGGACAGTTGTTCCCTCCTGTGTGTCTGGTGAAAAGCCAAGAGACAGAAGAAGCTCCAGGAACCAGAGAGCGGCTCCGTTGCCCAAAGTCGGAGCCAAAACTTCCACCGCTAGGGGCCACTGTTGGATAGGAATAGTTCCTTCCTCACACTTGCTGGGGGGCAGAGGGCTGAGTTCTAAGGCAGGGGGAGGGGCAGGGCCCCTTGCAGAAAGGGCTGTGGGGGAAGGGACCCCTGGGCCAGCTCTGGGGCTGCTGGGAGAGCCCCCTCTCCATGCCATAGCTCACCTGGCCCAGGCGCCAAGGGTCTGGGTCGGGCCAGGCTGCCAGACCCGTCTGAAGAGGGGGTTTCCTCGCCAACCAAAGTCCCCGAGGCCTCCTCAAGCGGGGGCCTACCTAGGGCCGGCCGGCCTTGCCCTGCAGGTCTCTCCCACGGCAATGGTCACAGACATGCTGTCTCCCATCGCCGTCACCTCCACCTTACGTCAGGGGAACCCCGGCCTTTCCCACCGGTGGCCTGCGGGCTTCGGCCTGGCTCCCGGAGAGGACAGGCCCAGAGTCTTCCCTCTCCCTTGTCAATGACCTCTCTTTCTCTGCCTTTCTTTTCTGGGACGAGAGGGGCCCCAGAGCACCCCGACGACTCTGAGCAATGAGCCTGCCCTTTCTCCTCTCGCCCTCCTTTTTGGGACCGTACCAAGCGACGAGCGTTTCTCTCGGCTCTGGGGCCGCGGGACGCAAAACGAAACTGCTTACCTATTGGGTGGTGAGACACTTGCGTGGAAATCATTTCTGCTCACTTGAGGCAGGCACTGCGGTCAAGTGGGCTTACAGGTCCAGGGGTTCCATGGACCGGGTATATTCTAAGCGGCCATCGTGACCGTCCAAAGCGGACGTATGGGTTGTTTGGGCATTGGCTCGAGTCGTAACCCTCCGTTTTTGGGGGAAAACAAGGGAGAACCCATCACCTTCAGCACATTTCCCTCTGCCACAGCACGCCACGCAACCAGGTGATTTTCCTATTGATTGCCGTTCCAAGCTGCCATAGCGGGCAATGCCGCAGGGATACTGTCCAGATTTCCAAACCAAAGCAGATAGGCCTTCTCGCCGAGGCGCAGCTGCGCGGTCGATCAAGCCCCAGGCCCTGGTGCTCCTGAGGGCTGCGGGGACACCCAGGACTACGCTGCTGAGGGCAGGTGGCTCCGGGCCTCAGTGCCCTGCCAGTGGGCTCTACTTGGGAATCCGTGCTCTTGCACGGGGTGGGGAGGGGGGAGTCGGTTGCAGGGGGGCCTGCCTACACATGCCTCTTCTTCTGTCACTTTGGCTGCGGCTGAGCCTGGCACTGGGTGCGTGCATGCTCAGGAGACAGGCTTCTGCATGTCTCTGGACAGGCCCCGTGCCAGCTGGGACCTGAGCCCCAGCGCAGGTGCACCACCTGCGCTCAGGTTCCTTGGACCGGCCCAGGTCAGCTGAGAGGGAGGAGAACATGGTCCTGACCGCGGAGGGAAGCAAAAGTGCCGACACCTGCCAGCGGGAGAGCCGCATCCGACAGCCCTGTGGGATCTAAGCCCCCTCTCGCTCCATCCGCTGCCTCCCTCCTCACCCCCTCCTTTCGGGGCGCCGAGACGGCGCCCGGGCTGGGGGTGGCGGAGGGGGAGGGGCAAGCGCTAGGCCTCCCGCGCCGCCGTAGACCGCTCTCTGACGCCCCGCAAAGCCGGGACCAAAGCGCAGGCGCCCCGGCCCGCTGGGACGGCCACTCCCAGCGCCGCCCTGGCGCGCAGGCGCCACTCACCCCGCACCCGGCAGACTCGTCCCGACCCCGCCCCTCCTGGTTGCTCTGGAGACGGTGGCCACCGGCGGGAGGTGCCCAAGCCCGGGAGTGGGAAGACAGCTGTGAAGGATTGGGGCCGGTGGGGGGGGGGGGGGGAGGCGTTTTCTGCACTCGGGAGTTGTCCCCAGTGGCAGTGCCGGGACAGATGCGGCCAATAGGCATCCTGCCGAAACCCACCCAATGCACTTCGGGGAGCGCGTCCACTGCCAGGAAAACCTCCAGCGCTGGGGGAAGCGGGGTTCCAAAATGTATCCACCGAATGCCAGCAGGAGGCCACGGGGACGCGACGGAAGGGGTCGCCGACGTGGGTGCAGCCTGCTGGGTGGGGACCGGGCTAGGAGAGAAGCTCTGCTATGCTGTCCTGGACAGTTGTTCCCTCCTGTGTGTCTGGTGAAAAGCCAAGAGACAGAAGAAGCTCCAGGAACCAGAGAGCGGCTCCGTTGCCCAAAGTCGGAGCCAAAACTTCCACCGCTAGGGGCCACTGTTGGATAGGAATAGTTCCTTCCTCACACTTGCTGGGGGGCAGAGGGCTGAGTTCTAAGGCAGGGGGAGGGGCAGGGCCCCTTGCAGAAAGGGCTGTGGGGGAAGGGACCCCTGGGCCAGCTCTGGGGCTGCTGGGAGAGCCCCCTCTCCATGCCATAGCTCACCTGGCCCAGGCGCCAAGGGTCTGGGTCGGGCCAGGCTGCCAGACCCGTCTGAAGAGGGGGTTTCCTCGCCAACCAAAGTCCCCGAGGCCTCCTCAAGCGGGGGCCTACCTAGGGCCGGCCGGCCTTGCCCTGCAGGTCTCTCCCACGGCAATGGTCACAGACATGCTGTCTCCCATCGCCGTCACCTCCACCTTACGTCAGGGGAACCCCGGCCTTTCCCACCGGTGGCCTGCGGGCTTCGGCCTGGCTCCCGGAGAGGACAGGCCCAGAGTCTTCCCTCTCCCTTGTCAATGACCTCTCTTTCTCTGCGTTTCTTTTCTGGGACGAGAGGGGCCCCAGAGCACCCCGACGACTCTGAGCAATGAGCCTGCCCTTTCTCCTCTCGCCCTCCTTTTTGGGACCGTACCAAGCGACGAGCGTTTCTCTCGGCTCTGGGGCCGCGGGACGCAAAACGAAACTGCTTACCTATTGGGTGGTGAGACACTTGCGTGGAAATCATTTCTGCTCACTTGAGGCAGGCACTGCGGTCAAGTGGGCTTACAGGTCCAGGGGTTCCATGGACCGGGTATATTCTAAGCGGCCATCGTGACCGTCCAAAGCGGACGTATGGGTTGTTTGGGCATTGGCTCGAGTCGTAACCCTCCGTTTTTGGGGGAAAACAAGGGAGAACCCATCACCTTCAGCACATTTCCCTCTGCCACAGCACGCCACGCAACCAGGTGATTTTCCTATTGATTGCCGTTCCAAGCTGCCATAGCGGGCAATGCCGCAGGGATACTGTCCAGATTTCCAAACCAAAGCAGATAGGCCTTCTCGCCGAGGCGCAGCTGCGCGGTCGATCAAGCCCCAGGCCCTGGTGCTCCTGAGGGCTGCGGGGACACCCAGGACTACGCTGCTGAGGGCAGGTGGCTCCGGGCCTCAGTGCCCTGCCAGTGGGCTCTACTTGGGAATCCGTGCTCTTGCACGGGGTGGGGAGGGGGGAGTCGGTTGCAGGGGGGCCTGCCTACACATGCCTCTTCTTCTGTCACTTTGGCTGCGGCTGAGCCTGGCACTGGGTGCGTGCATGCTCAGGAGACAGGCTTCTGCATGTCTCTGGACAGGCCCCGTGCCAGCTGGGACCTGAGCCCCAGCGCAGGTGCACCACCTGCGCTCAGGTTCCTTGGACCGGCCCAGGTCAGCTGAGAGGGAGGAGAACATGGTCCTGACCGCGGAGGGAAGCAAAAGTGCCGACACCTGCCAGCGGGAGAGCCGCATCCGACAGCCCTGTGGGATCTAAGCCCCCTCTCGCTCCATCCGCTGCCTCCCTCCTCACCCCCTCCTTTCGGGGCGCCGAGACGGCGCCCGGGCTGGGGGTGGCGGAGGGGGAGGGGTAAGCGCTAGGCCTCCCGCGCCGCCGTAGACCGCTCTCTGACGCCCCGCAACGCCGGGACCAAAGCGCAGGCGCCCCGGCCCGCTGGGACGGCCACGCCCAGCGCCGCCCTGGCGCGCAGGCGCCACTCACCCCGCACCCGGCAGACTCGTCCCGACCCCGCCCCTCCTGGTTGCTCTGGAGACGGTGGCCACCGGCGGGAGGTGCCCAAGCCCGGGAGTGGGAAGACAGCTGTGAAGGATTGGGGCGGGGGGGGGGGGGGGGAGGCGTTTTCTGCACTCGGGAGTTGTCCCCAGTGGCAGTGCCGGGACAGATGCGGCCAATAGGCATCCTGCCGAAACCCACCCAATGCACTTCGGGGAGCGCGTCCACTGCCAGGAAAACCTCCAGCGCTGGGGGAAGCGGGGTTCCAAAATGTATCCACCGAATGCCAGCAGGAGGCCACGGGGACGCGACGGAAGGGGTCGCCGACGTGGGTGCAGCCTGCTGGGTGGGGACCGGGCTAGGAGAGAAGCTCTGCTATGCTGTCCTGGACAGTTGTTCCCTCCTGTGTGTCTGGTGAAAAGCCAAGAGACAGAAGAAGCTCCAGGAACCAGAGAGCGGCTCCGTTGCCCAAAGTCGGAGCCAAAACTTCCACCGCTAGGGGCCACTGTTGGATAGGAATAGTTCCTTCCTCACACTTGCTGGGGGGCAGAGGGCTGAGTTCTAAGGCAGGGGGAGGGGCAGGGCCCCTTGCAGAAAGGGCTGTGGGGGAAGGGACCCCTGGGCCAGCTCTGGGGCTGCTGGGAGAGCCCCCTCTCCATGCCATAGCTCACCTGGCCCAGGCGCCAAGGGTCTGGGTCGGGCCAGGCTGCCAGACCCGTCTGAAGAGGGGGTTTCCTCGCCAACCAAAGTCCCCGAGGCCTCCTCAAGCGGGGGCCTACCTAGGGCCGGCCGGCCTTGCCCTGCAGGTCTCTCCCACGGCAATGGTCACAGACATGCTGTCTCCCATCGCCGTCACCTCCACCTTACGTCAGGGGAACCCCGGCCTTTCCCACCGGTGGCCTGCGGGCTTCGGCCTGGGCTCCCGGCCAGGCCTGCAGAGGCCTGGCTCCCGGAGAGGACAGGCCCAGAGTCTTCCCTCTCCCTTGTCAATGACCTCTCTTTCTCTGCCTTTCTTTCCTGGGACGAGAGGGGCCCCAGAGCACCCCGACGACTCTGAGCAATGAGCCTGCCCTTTCTCCTCTCGCCCTCCTTTTTGGGACCGTACCAAGCGACGAGCGTTTCTCTCGGCTCTGGGGCCGCGGGACGCAAAACGAAACTGCTTACCTATTGGGTGGTGAGACACTTGCGTGGAAATCATTTCTGCTCACTTGAGGCAGGCACTGCGGTCAAGTGGGCTTACAGGTCCAGGGGTTCCATGGACCGGGTATATTCTAAGCGGCCATCGTGACCGTCCAAAGCGGACGTATGGGTTGTTTGGGCATTGGCTCGAGTCGTAACCCTCCGTTTTTGGGGGAAAACAAGGGAGAACCCATCACCTTCAGCACATTTCCCTCTGCCACAGCACGCCACGCAACCAGGTGATTTTCCTATTGATTGCCGTTCCAAGCTGCCATAGCGGGCAATGCCGCAGGGATACTGTCCAGATTTCCAAACCAAAGCAGATAGGCCTTCTCGCCGAGGCGCAGCTGCGCGGTCGATCAAGCCCCAGGCCCTGGTGCTCCTGAGGGCTGCGGGGACACCCAGGACTACGCTGCTGAGGGCAGGTGGCTCCGGGCCTCAGTGCCCTGCCAGTGGGCTCTACTTGGGAATCCGTGCTCTTGCACGGGGTGGGGAGGGGGGAGTCGGTTGCAGGGGGGCCTGCCTACACATGCCTCTTCTTCTGTCACTTTGGCTGCGGCTGAGCCTGGCACTGGGTGCGTGCATGCTCAGGAGACAGGCTTCTGCATGTCTCTGGACAGGCCCCGTGCCAGCTGGGACCTGAGCCCCAGCGCAGGTGCACCACCTGCGCTCAGGTTCCTTGGACCGGCCCAGGTCAGCTGAGAGGGAGGAGAACATGGTCCTGACCGCGGAGGGAAGCAAAAGTGCCGACACCTGCCAGCGGGAGAGCCGCATCCGACAGCCCTGTGGGATCTAAGCCCCCTCTCGCTCCATCCGCTGCCTCCCTCCTCACCCCCTCCTTTCGGGGCGCCGAGACGGCGCCCGGGCTGGGGGTGGCGGAGGGGGAGGGGCAAGCGCTAGGCCTCCCGCGCCGCCGTAGACCGCTCTCTGACGCCCCGCAAAGCCGGGACCAAAGCGCAGGCGCCCCGGCCCGCTGGGACGGCCACTCCCAGCGCCGCCCTGGCGCGCAGGCGCCACTCACCCCGCACCCGGCAGACTCGTCCCGACCCCGCCCCTCCTGGTTGCTCTGGAGACGGTGGCCACCGGCGGGAGGTGCCCAAGCCCGGGAGTGGGAAGACAGCTGTGAAGGATTGGGGCCGGGGGGGGGGGGGGAGGCGTTTTCTGCACTCGGGAGTTGTCCCCAGTGGCAGTGCCGGGACAGATGCGGCCAATAGGCATCCTGCCGAAACCCACCCAATGCACTTCGGGGAGCGCGTCCACTGCCAGGAAAACCTCCAGCGCTGGGGGAAGCGGGGTTCCAAAATGTATCCACCGAATGCCAGCAGGAGGCCATGGGGACGCGACGGAAGGGGTCGCCGACGTGGGTGCAGCCTGCTGGGTGGGGACCGGGCTAGGAGAGAAGCTCTGCTATGCTGTCCTGGACAGTTGTTCCCTCCTGTGTGTCTGGTGAAAAGCCAAGAGACAGAAGAAGCTCCAGGAACCAGAGAGCGGCTCCGTTGCCCAAAGTCGGAGCCAAAACTTCCACCGCTAGGGGCCACTGTTGGATAGGAATAGTTCCTTCCTCACACTTGCTGGGGGGCAGAGGGCTGAGTTCTAAGGCAGGGGGAGGGGCAGGGCCCCTTGCAGAAAGGGCTGTGGGGGAAGGGACCCCTGGGCCAGCTCTGGGGCTGCTGGGAGAGCCCCCTCTCCATGCCATAGCTCACCTGGCCCAGGCGCCAAGGGTCTGGGTCGGGCCAGGCTGCCAGACCCGTCTGAAGAGGGGGTTTCCTCGCCAACCAAAGTCCCCGAGGCCTCCTCAAGCGGGGGCCTACCTAGGGCCGGCCGGCCTTGCCCTGCAGGTCTCTCCCACGGCAATGGTCACAGACATGCTGTCTCCCATCGCCGTCACCTCCACCTTACGTCAGGGGAACCCCGGCCTTTCCCACCGGTGGCCTGCGGGCTTCGGCCTGGCTCCCGGAGAGGACAGGCCCAGAGTCTTCCCTCTCCCTTGTCAATGACCTCTCTTTCTCTGCGTTTCTTTTCTGGGATGAGAGGGGCCCCAGAGCACCCCGACGACTCTGAGCAATGAGCCTGCCCTTTCTCCTCTCGCCCTCCTTTTTGGGACCGTACCAAGCGACGAGCGTTTCTCTCGGCTCTGGGGCCGCGGGACGCAAAACGAAACTGCTTACCTATTGGGTGGTGAGACACTTGCGTGGAAATCATTTCTGCTCACTTGAGGCAGGCACTGCGGTCAAGTGGGCTTACAGGTCCAGGGGTTCCATGGACCGGGTATATTCTAAGCGGCCATCGTGACCGTCCAAAGCGGACGTATGGGTTGTTTGGGCATTGGCTCGAGTCGTAACCCTCCGTTTTTGGGGGAAAACAAGGGAGAACCCATCACCTTCAGCACATTTCCCTCTGCCACAGCACGCCACGCAACCAGGTGATTTTCCTATTGATTGCCGTTCCAAGCTGCCATAGCGGGCAATGCCGCAGGGATACTGTCCAGATTTCCAAACCAAAGCAGATAGGCCTTCTCGCCGAGGCGCAGCTGCGCGGTCGATCAAGCCCCAGGCCCTGGTGCTCCTGAGGGCTGCGGGGACACCCAGGACTACGCTGCTGAGGGCAGGTGGCTCCGGGCCTCAGTGCCCTGCCAGTGGGCTCTACTTGGGAATCCGTGCTCTTGCACGGGGTGGGGAGGGGGGAGTCGGTTGCAGGGGGGCCTGCCTACACATGCCTCTTCTTCTGTCACTTTGGCTGCGGCTGAGCCTGGCACTGGGTGCGTGCATGCTCAGGAGACAGGCTTCTGCATGTCTCTGGACAGGCCCCGTGCCAGCTGGGACCTGAGCCCCAGCGCAGGTGCACCACCTGCGCTCAGGTTCCTTGGACCGGCCCAGGTCAGCTGAGAGGGAGGAGAACATGGTCCTGACCGCGGAGGGAAGCAAAAGTGCCGACACCTGCCAGCGGGAGAGCCGCATCCGACAGCCCTGTGGGATCTAAGCCCCCTCTCGCTCCATCCGCTGCCTCCCTCCTCACCCCCTCCTTTCGGGGCGCCGAGACGGCGCCCGGGCTGGGGGTGGCGGAGGGGGAGGGGTAAGCGCTAGGCCTCCCGCGCCGCCGTAGACCGCTCTCTGACGCCCCGCAACGCCGGGACCAAAGCGCAGGCGCCCCGGCCCGCTGGGACGGCCACGCCCAGCGCCGCCCTGGCGCGCAGGCGCCACTCACCCCGCACCCGGCAGACTCGTCCCGACCCCGCCCCTCCTGGTTGCTCTGGAGACGGTGGCCACCGGCGGGAGGTGCCCAAGCCCGGGAGTGGGAAGACAGCTGTGAAGGATTGGGGCGGGGGGGGGGGGGGGGGAGGCGTTTTCTGCACTCGGGAGTTGTCCCCAGTGGCAGTGCCGGGACAGATGCGGCCAATAGGCATCCTGCCGAAACCCACCCAATGCACTTCGGGGAGCGCGTCCACTGCCAGGAAAACCTCCAGCGCTGGGGGAAGCGGGGTTCCAAAATGTATCCACCGAATGCCAGCAGGAGGCCACGGGGACGCGACGGAAGGGGTCGCCGACGTGGGTGCAGCCTGCTGGGTGGGGACCGGGCTAGGAGAGAAGCTCTGCTATGCTGTCCTGGACAGTTGTTCCCTCCTGTGTGTCTGGTGAAAAGCCAAGAGACAGAAGAAGCTCCAGGAACCAGAGAGCGGCTCCGTTGCCCAAAGTCGGAGCCAAAACTTCCACCGCTAGGGGCCACTGTTGGATAGGAATAGTTCCTTCCTCACACTTGCTGGGGGGCAGAGGGCTGAGTTCTAAGGCAGGGGGAGGGGCAGGGCCCCTTGCAGAAAGGGCTGTGGGGGAAGGGACCCCTGGGCCAGCTCTGGGGCTGCTGGGAGAGCCCCCTCTCCATGCCATAGCTCACCTGGCCCAGGCGCCAAGGGTCTGGGTCGGGCCAGGCTGCCAGACCCGTCTGAAGAGGGGGTTTCCTCGCCAACCAAAGTCCCCGAGGCCTCCTCAAGCGGGGGCCTACCTAGGGCCGGCCGGCCTTGCCCTGCAGGTCTCTCCCACGGCAATGGTCACAGACATGCTGTCTCCCATCGCCGTCACCTCCACCTTACGTCAGGGGAACCCCGGCCTTTCCCACCGGTGGCCTGCGGGCTTCGGCCTGGGCTCCCGGCCAGGCCTGCAGAGGCCTGGCTCCCGGAGAGGACAGGCCCAGAGTCTTCCCTCTCCCTTGTCAATGACCTCTCTTTCTCTGCCTTTCTTTCCTGGGACGAGAGGGGCCCCAGAGCACCCCGACGACTCTGAGCAATGAGCCTGCCCTTTCTCCTCTCGCCCTCCTTTTTGGGACCGTACCAAGCGACGAGCGTTTCTCTCGGCTCTGGGGCCGCGGGACGCAAAACGAAACTGCTTACCTATTGGGTGGTGAGACACTTGCGTGGAAATCATTTCTGCTCACTTGAGGCAGGCACTGCGGTCAAGTGGGCTTACAGGTCCAGGGGTTCCATGGACCGGGTATATTCTAAGCGGCCATCGTGACCGTCCAAAGCGGACGTATGGGTTGTTTGGGCATTGGCTCGAGTCGTAACCCTCCGTTTTTGGGGGAAAACAAGGGAGAACCCATCACCTTCAGCACATTTCCCTCTGCCACAGCACGCCACGCAACCAGGTGATTTTCCTATTGATTGCCGTTCCAAGCTGCCATAGCGGGCAATGCCGCAGGGATACTGTCCAGATTTCCAAACCAAAGCAGATAGGCCTTCTCGCCGAGGCGCAGCTGCGCGGTCGATCAAGCCCCAGGCCCTGGTGCTCCTGAGGGCTGCGGGGACACCCAGGACTACGCTGCTGAGGGCAGGTGGCTCCGGGCCTCAGTGCCCTGCCAGTGGGCTCTACTTGGGAATCCGTGCTCTTGCACGGGGTGGGGAGGGGGGAGTCGGTTGCAGGGGGGCCTGCCTACACATGCCTCTTCTTCTGTCACTTTGGCTGCGGCTGAGCCTGGCACTGGGTGCGTGCATGCTCAGGAGACAGGCTTCTGCATGTCTCTGGACAGGCCCCGTGCCAGCTGGGACCTGAGCCCCAGCGCAGGTGCACCACCTGCGCTCAGGTTCCTTGGACCGGCCCAGGTCAGCTGAGAGGGAGGAGAACATGGTCCTGACCGCGGAGGGAAGCAAAAGTGCCGACACCTGCCAGCGGGAGAGCCGCATCCGACAGCCCTGTGGGATCTAAGCCCCCTCTCGCTCCATCCGCTGCCTCCCTCCTCACCCCCTCCTTTCGGGGCGCCGAGACGGCGCCCGGACTGGGGGTGGCGGAGGGGGAGGGGCAAGCGCTAGGCCTCCCGCGCCGCCGTAGACCGCTCTCTGACGCCCCGCAAAGCCGGGACCAAAGCGCAGGCGCCCCGGCCCGCTGGGACGGCCACTCCCAGCGCCGCCCTGGCGCGCAGGCGCCACTCACCCCGCACCCGGCAGACTCGTCCCGACCCCGCCCCTCCTGGTTGCTCTGGAGACGGTGGCCACCGGCGGGAGGTGCCCAAGCCCGGGAGTGGGAAGACAGCTGTGAAGGATTGGGGCCGGGGGGGGGGGGGGGGGAGGCGTTTTCTGCACTCGGGAGTTGTCCCCAGTGGCAGTGCCGGGACAGATGCGGCCAATAGGCATCCTGCCGAAACCCACCCAATGCACTTCGGGGAGCGCGTCCACTGCCAGGAAAACCTCCAGCGCTGGGGGAAGCGGGGTTCCAAAATGTATCCACCGAATGCCAGCAGGAGGCCACGGGGACGCGACGGAAGGGGTCGCCGACGTGGGTGCAGCCTGCTGGGTGGGGACCGGGCTAGGAGAGAAGCTCTGCTATGCTGTCCTGGACAGTTGTTCCCTCCTGTGTGTCTGGTGAAAAGCCAAGAGACAGAAGAAGCTCCAGGAACCAGAGAGCGGCTCCGTTGCCCAAAGTCGGAGCCAAAACTTCCACCGCTAGGGGCCACTGTTGGATAGGAATAGTTCCTTCCTCACACTTGCTGGGGGGCAGAGGGCTGAGTTCTAAGGCAGGGGGAGGGGCAGGGCCCCTTGCAGAAAGGGCTGTGGGGGAAGGGACCCCTGGGCCAGCTCTGGGGCTGCTGGGAGAGCCCCCTCTCCATGCCATAGCTCACCTGGCCCAGGCGCCAAGGGTCTGGGTCGGGCCAGGCTGCCAGACCCGTCTGAAGAGGGGGTTTCCTCGCCAACCAAAGTCCCCGAGGCCTCCTCAAGCGGGGGCCTACCTAGGGCCGGCCGGCCTTGCCCTGCAGGTCTCTCCCACGGCAATGGTCACAGACATGCTGTCTCCCATCGCCGTCACCTCCACCTTACGTCAGGGGAACCCCGGCCTTTCCCACCGGTGGCCTGCGGGCTTCGGCCTGGCTCCCGGAGAGGACAGGCCCAGAGTCTTCCCTCTCCCTTGTCAATGACCTCTCTTTCTCTGCCTTTCTTTTCTGGGACGAGAGGGGCCCCAGAGCACCCCGACGACTCTGAGCAATGAGCCTGCCCTTTCTCCTCTCGCCCTCCTTTTTGGGACCGTACCAAGCGACGAGCGTTTCTCTCGGCTCTGGGGCCGCGGGACGCAAAACGAAACTGCTTACCTATTGGGTGGTGAGACACTTGCGTGGAAATCATTTCTGCTCACTTGAGGCAGGCACTGCGGTCAAGTGGGCTTACAGGTCCAGGGGTTCCATGGACCGGGTATATTCTAAGCGGCCATCGTGACCGTCCAAAGCGGACGTATGGGTTGTTTGGGCATTGGCTCGAGTCGTAACCCTCCGTTTTTGGGGGAAAACAAGGGAGAACCCATCACCTTCAGCACATTTCCCTCTGCCACAGCACGCCACGCAACCAGGTGATTTTCCTATTGATTGCCGTTCCAAGCTGCCATAGCGGGCAATGCCGCAGGGATACTGTCCAGATTTCCAAACCAAAGCAGATAGGCCTTCTCGCCGAGGCGCAGCTGCGCGGTCGATCAAGCCCCAGGCCCTGGTGCTCCTGAGGGCTGCGGGGACACCCAGGACTACGCTGCTGAGGGCAGGTGGCTCCGGGCCTCAGTGCCCTGCCAGTGGGCTCTACTTGGGAATCCGTGCTCTTGCACGGGGTGGGGAGGGGGGAGTCGGTTGCAGGGGGGCCTGCCTACACATGCCTCTTCTTCTGTCACTTTGGCTGCGGCTGAGCCTGGCACTGGGTGCGTGCATGCTCAGGAGACAGGCTTCTGCATGTCTCTGGACAGGCCCCGTGCCAGCTGGGACCTGAGCCCCAGCGCAGGTGCACCACCTGCGCTCAGGTTCCTTGGACCGGCCCAGGTCAGCTGAGAGGGAGGAGAACATGGTCCTGACCGCGGAGGGAAGCAAAAGTGCCGACACCTGCCAGCGGGAGAGCCGCATCCGACAGCCCTGTGGGATCTAAGCCCCCTCTCGCTCCATCCGCTGCCTCCCTCCTCACCCCCTCCTTTCGGGGCGCCGAGACGGCGCCCGGACTGGGGGTGGCGGAGGGGGAGGGGCAAGCGCTAGGCCTCCCGCGCCGCCGTAGACCGCTCTCTGACGCCCCGCAAAGCCGGGACCAAAGCGCAGGCGCCCCGGCCCGCTGGGACGGCCACTCCCAGCGCCGCCCTGGCGCGCAGGCGCCACTCACCCCGCACCCGGCAGACTCGTCCCGACCCCGCCCCTCCTGGTTGCTCTGGAGACGGTGGCCACCGGCGGGAGGTGCCCAAGCCCGGGAGTGGGAAGACAGCTGTGAAGGATTGGGGCCGGGGGGGGGGGGGGGGGAGGCGTTTTCTGCACTCGGGAGTTGTCCCCAGTGGCAGTGCCGGGACAGATGCGGCCAATAGGCATCCTGCCGAAACCCACCCAATGCACTTCGGGGAGCGCGTCCACTGCCAGGAAAACCTCCAGCGCTGGGGGAAGCGGGGTTCCAAAATGTATCCACCGAATGCCAGCAGGAGGCCACGGGGACGCGACGGAAGGGGTCGCCGACGTGGGTGCAGCCTGCTGGGTGGGGACCGGGCTAGGAGAGAAGCTCTGCTATGCTGTCCTGGACAGTTGTTCCCTCCTGTGTGTCTGGTGAAAAGCCAAGAGACAGAAGAAGCTCCAGGAACCAGAGAGCGGCTCCGTTGCCCAAAGTCGGAGCCAAAACTTCCACCGCTAGGGGCCACTGTTGGATAGGAATAGTTCCTTCCTCACACTTGCTGGGGGGCAGAGGGCTGAGTTCTAAGGCAGGGGGAGGGGCAGGGCCCCTTGCAGAAAGGGCTGTGGGGGAAGGGACCCCTGGGCCAGCTCTGGGGCTGCTGGGAGAGCCCCCTCTCCATGCCATAGCTCACCTGGCCCAGGCGCCAAGGGTCTGGGTCGGGCCAGGCTGCCAGACCCGTCTGAAGAGGGGGTTTCCTCGCCAACCAAAGTCCCCGAGGCCTCCTCAAGCGGGGGCCTACCTAGGGCCGGCCGGCCTTGCCCTGCAGGTCTCTCCCACGGCAATGGTCACAGACATGCTGTCTCCCATCGCCGTCACCTCCACCTTACGTCAGGGGAACCCCGGCCTTTCCCACCGGTGGCCTGCGGGCTTCGGCCTGGCTCCCGGAGAGGACAGGCCCAGAGTCTTCCCTCTCCCTTGTCAATGACCTCTCTTTCTCTGCCTTTCTTTTCTGGGACGAGAGGGGCCCCAGAGCACCCCGACGACTCTGAGCAATGAGCCTGCCCTTTCTCCTCTCGCCCTCCTTTTTGGGACCGTACCAAGCGACGAGCGTTTCTCTCGGCTCTGGGGCCGCGGGACGCAAAACGAAACTGCTTACCTATTGGGTGGTGAGACACTTGCGTGGAAATCATTTCTGCTCACTTGAGGCAGGCACTGCGGTCAAGTGGGCTTACAGGTCCAGGGGTTCCATGGACCGGGTATATTCTAAGCGGCCATCGTGACCGTCCAAAGCGGACGTATGGGTTGTTTGGGCATTGGCTCGAGTCGTAACCCTCCGTTTTTGGGGGAAAACAAGGGAGAACCCATCACCTTCAGCACATTTCCCTCTGCCACAGCACGCCACGCAACCAGGTGATTTTCCTATTGATTGCCGTTCCAAGCTGCCATAGCGGGCAATGCCGCAGGGATACTGTCCAGATTTCCAAACCAAAGCAGATAGGCCTTCTCGCCGAGGCGCAGCTGCGCGGTCGATCAAGCCCCAGGCCCTGGTGCTCCTGAGGGCTGCGGGGACACCCAGGACTACGCTGCTGAGGGCAGGTGGCTCCGGGCCTCAGTGCCCTGCCAGTGGGCTCTACTTGGGAATCCGTGCTCTTGCACGGGGTGGGGAGGGGGGAGTCGGTTGCAGGGGGGCCTGCCTACACATGCCTCTTCTTCTGTCACTTTGGCTGCGGCTGAGCCTGGCACTGGGTGCGTGCATGCTCAGGAGACAGGCTTCTGCATGTCTCTGGACAGGCCCCGTGCCAGCTGGGACCTGAGCCCCAGCGCAGGTGCACCACCTGCGCTCAGGTTCCTTGGACCGGCCCAGGTCAGCTGAGAGGGAGGAGAACATGGTCCTGACCGCGGAGGGAAGCAAAAGTGCCGACACCTGCCAGCGGGAGAGCCGCATCCGACAGCCCTGTGGGATCTAAGCCCCCTCTCGCTCCATCCGCTGCCTCCCTCCTCACCCCCTCCTTTCGGGGCGCCGAGACGGCGCCCGGACTGGGGGTGGCGGAGGGGGAGGGGCAAGCGCTAGGCCTCCCGCGCCGCCGTAGACCGCTCTCTGACGCCCCGCAAAGCCGGGACCAAAGCGCAGGCGCCCCGGCCCGCTGGGACGGCCACTCCCAGCGCCGCCCTGGCGCGCAGGCGCCACTCACCCCGCACCCGGCAGACTCGTCCCGACCCCGCCCCTCCTGGTTGCTCTGGAGACGGTGGCCACCGGCGGGAGGTGCCCAAGCCCGGGAGTGGGAAGACAGCTGTGAAGGATTGGGGCCGGGGGGGGGGGGGAGGCGTTTTCTGCACTCGGGAGTTGTCCCCAGTGGCAGTGCCGGGACAGATGCGGCCAATAGGCATCCTGCCGAAACCCACCCAATGCACTTCGGGGAGCGCGTCCACTGCCAGGAAAACCTCCAGCGCTGGGGGAAGCGGGGTTCCAAAATGTATCCACCGAATGCCAGCAGGAGGCCACGGGGACGCGACGGAAGGGGTCGCCGACGTGGGTGCAGCCTGCTGGGTGGGGACCGGGCTAGGAGAGAAGCTCTGCTATGCTGTCCTGGACAGTTGTTCCCTCCTGTGTGTCTGGTGAAAAGCCAAGAGACAGAAGAAGCTCCAGGAACCAGAGAGCGGCTCCGTTGCCCAAAGTCGGAGCCAAAACTTCCACCGCTAGGGGCCACTGTTGGATAGGAATAGTTCCTTCCTCACACTTGCTGGGGGGCAGAGGGCTGAGTTCTAAGGCAGGGGGAGGGGCAGGGCCCCTTGCAGAAAGGGCTGTGGGGGAAGGGACCCCTGGGCCAGCTCTGGGGCTGCTGGGAGAGCCCCCTCTCCATGCCATAGCTCACCTGGCCCAGGCGCCAAGGGTCTGGGTCGGGCCAGGCTGCCAGACCCGTCTGAAGAGGGGGTTTCCTCGCCAACCAAAGTCCCCGAGGCCTCCTCAAGCGGGGGCCTACCTAGGGCCGGCCGGCCTTGCCCTGCAGGTCTCTCCCACGGCAATGGTCACAGACATGCTGTCTCCCATCGCCGTCACCTCCACCTTACGTCAGGGGAACCCCGGCCTTTCCCACCGGTGGCCTGCGGGCTTCGGCCTGGCTCCCGGAGAGGACAGGCCCAGAGTCTTCCCTCTCCCTTGTCAATGACCTCTCTTTCTCTGCCTTTCTTTTCTGGGACGAGAGGGGCCCCAGAGCACCCCGACGACTCTGAGCAATGAGCCTGCCCTTTCTCCTCTCGCCCTCCTTTTTGGGACCGTACCAAGCGACGAGCGTTTCTCTCGGCTCTGGGGCCGCGGGACGCAAAACGAAACTGCTTACCTATTGGGTGGTGAGACACTTGCGTGGAAATCATTTCTGCTCACTTGAGGCAGGCACTGCGGTCAAGTGGGCTTACAGGTCCAGGGGTTCCATGGACCGGGTATATTCTAAGCGGCCATCGTGACCGTCCAAAGCGGACGTATGGGTTGTTTGGGCATTGGCTCGAGTCGTAACCCTCCGTTTTTGGGGGAAAACAAGGGAGAACCCATCACCTTCAGCACATTTCCCTCTGCCACAGCACGCCACGCAACCAGGTGATTTTCCTATTGATTGCCGTTCCAAGCTGCCATAGCGGGCAATGCCGCAGGGATACTGTCCAGATTTCCAAACCAAAGCAGATAGGCCTTCTCGCCGAGGCGCAGCTGCGCGGTCGATCAAGCCCCAGGCCCTGGTGCTCCTGAGGGCTGCGGGGACACCCAGGACTACGCTGCTGAGGGCAGGTGGCTCCGGGCCTCAGTGCCCTGCCAGTGGGCTCTACTTGGGAATCCGTGCTCTTGCACGGGGTGGGGAGGGGGGAGTCGGTTGCAGGGGGGCCTGCCTACACATGCCTCTTCTTCTGTCACTTTGGCTGCGGCTGAGCCTGGCACTGGGTGCGTGCATGCTCAGGAGACAGGCTTCTGCATGTCTCTGGACAGGCCCCGTGCCAGCTGGGACCTGAGCCCCAGCGCAGGTGCACCACCTGCGCTCAGGTTCCTTGGACCGGCCCAGGTCAGCTGAGAGGGAGGAGAACATGGTCCTGACCGCGGAGGGAAGCAAAAGTGCCGACACCTGCCAGCGGGAGAGCCGCATCCGACAGCCCTGTGGGATCTAAGCCCCCTCTCGCTCCATCCGCTGCCTCCCTCCTCACCCCCTCCTTTCGGGGCGCCGAGACGGCGCCCGGACTGGGGGTGGCGGAGGGGGAGGGGCAAGCGCTAGGCCTCCCGCGCCGCCGTAGACCGCTCTCTGACGCCCCGCAAAGCCGGGACCAAAGCGCAGGCGCCCCGGCCCGCTGGGACGGCCACTCCCAGCGCCGCCCTGGCGCGCAGGCGCCACTCACCCCGCACCCGGCAGACTCGTCCCGACCCCGCCCCTCCTGGTTGCTCTGGAGACGGTGGCCACCGGCGGGAGGTGCCCAAGCCCGGGAGTGGGAAGACAGCTGTGAAGGATTGGGGCCGGGGGGGGGGGGGGGGGGGGGAGGCGTTTTCTGCACTCGGGAGTTGTCCCCAGTGGCAGTGCCGGGACAGATGCGGCCAATAGGCATCCTGCCGAAACCCACCCAATGCACTTCGGGGAGCGCGTCCACTGCCAGGAAAACCTCCAGCGCTGGGGGAAGCGGGGTTCCAAAATGTATCCACCGAATGCCAGCAGGAGGCCACGGGGACGCGACGGAAGGGGTCGCCGACGTGGGTGCAGCCTGCTGGGTGGGGACCGGGCTAGGAGAGAAGCTCTGCTATGCTGTCCTGGACAGTTGTTCCCTCCTGTGTGTCTGGTGAAAAGCCAAGAGACAGAAGAAGCTCCAGGAACCAGAGAGCGGCTCCGTTGCCCAAAGTCGGAGCCAAAACTTCCACCGCTAGGGGCCACTGTTGGATAGGAATAGTTCCTTCCTCACACTTGCTGGGGGGCAGAGGGCTGAGTTCTAAGGCAGGGGGAGGGGCAGGGCCCCTTGCAGAAAGGGCTGTGGGGGAAGGGACCCCTGGGCCAGCTCTGGGGCTGCTGGGAGAGCCCCCTCTCCATGCCATAGCTCACCTGGCCCAGGCGCCAAGGGTCTGGGTCGGGCCAGGCTGCCAGACCCGTCTGAAGAGGGGGTTTCCTCGCCAACCAAAGTCCCCGAGGCCTCCTCAAGCGGGGGCCTACCTAGGGCCGGCCGGCCTTGCCCTGCAGGTCTCTCCCACGGCAATGGTCACAGACATGCTGTCTCCCATCGCCGTCACCTCCACCTTACGTCAGGGGAACCCCGGCCTTTCCCACCGGTGGCCTGCGGGCTTCGGCCTGGGCTCCCGGCCAGGCCTGCAGAGGCCTGGCTCCCGGAGAGGACAGGCCCAGAGTCTTCCCTCTCCCTTGTCAATGACCTCTCTTTCTCTGCCTTTCTTTCCTGGGACGAGAGGGGCCCCAGAGCACCCCGACGACTCTGAGCAATGAGCCTGCCCTTTCTCCTCTCGCCCTCCTTTTTGGGACCGTACCAAGCGACGAGCGTTTCTCTCGGCTCTGGGGCCGCGGGACGCAAAACGAAACTGCTTACCTATTGGGTGGTGAGACACTTGCGTGGAAATCATTTCTGCTCACTTGAGGCAGGCGCTGCGGTCAAGTGGGCTTACAGGTCCAGGGGTTCCATGGACCGGGTATATTCTAAGCGGCCATCGTGACCGTCCAAAGCGGACGTATGGGTTGTTTGGGCATTGGCTCGAGTCGTAACCCTCCGTTTTTGGGGGAAAACAAGGGAGAACCCATCACCTTCAGCACATTTCCCTCTGCCACAGCACGCCACGCAACCAGGTGATTTTCCTATTGATTGCCGTTCCAAGCTGCCATAGCGGGCAATGCCGCAGGGATACTGTCCAGATTTCCAAACCAAAGCAGATAGGCCTTCTCGCCGAGGCGCAGCTGCGCGGTCGATCAAGCCCCAGGCCCTGGTGCTCCTGAGGGCTGCGGGGACACCCAGGACTACGCTGCTGAGGGCAGGTGGCTCCGGGCCTCAGTGCCCTGCCAGTGGGCTCTACTTGGGAATCCGTGCTCTTGCACGGGGTGGGGAGGGGGGAGTCGGTTGCAGGGGGGCCTGCCTACACATGCCTCTTCTTCTGTCACTTTGGCTGCGGCTGAGCCTGGCACTGGGTGCGTGCATGCTCAGGAGACAGGCTTCTGCATGTCTCTGGACAGGCCCCGTGCCAGCTGGGACCTGAGCCCCAGCGCAGGTGCACCACCTGCGCTCAGGTTCCTTGGACCGGCCCAGGTCAGCTGAGAGGGAGGAGAACATGGTCCTGACCGCGGAGGGAAGCAAAAGTGCCGACACCTGCCAGCGGGAGAGCCGCATCCGACAGCCCTGTGGGATCTAAGCCCCCTCTCGCTCCATCCGCTGCCTCCCTCCTCACCACTTCCTTTCGGGGCGCCGAGACGGCGCCCGGGCTGGGGGTGGCGGAGGGGGAGGGGCAAGCGCTAGGCCTCCCGCGCCGCCGTAGACCGCTCTCTGACGCCCCGCAAAGCCGGGACCAAAGCGCAGGCGCCCGGGCCCGCTGGGACGGCCACGCCCAGCGCCGCCCTGGCGCGCAGGCGCCACTCACCCCGCACCCGACAGACTCGTCCCGACCCCGCCCCTCCTGGTTGCTCTGGAGACGGTGGCCACCGGCGGGAGGTGCCCAAGCCCGGGAGTGGGAAGACAGCTCTGAAGGATTGGGGCCGGGGGGGGGGGGGGGGAGGCGTTTTCTGCACTCGGGAGTTGTCCCCAGTGGCAGTGCCGGGACAGATGCGGCCAATAGGCATCCTGCCGAAACCCACCCAATGCACTTCGGGGAGCGCGTCCACTGCCAGGAAAACCTCCAGCGCTGGGGGAAGCGGGGTTCCAAAATGTATCCACCGAATGCCAGCAGGAGGCCACGGGGACGCGACGGAAGGGGTCGCCGACGTGGGTGCAGCCTGCTGGGTGGGGACCGGGCTAGGAGAGAAGCTCTGCTATGCTGTCCTGGACAGTTGTTCCCTCCTGTGTGTCTGGTGAAAAGCCAAGAGACAGAAGAAGCTCCAGGAACCAGAGAGCGGCTCCGTTGCCCAAAGTCGGAGCCAAAACTTCCACCGCTAGGGGCCACTGTTGGATAGGAATAGTTCCTTCCTCACACTTGCTGGGGGGCAGAGGGCTGAGTTCGAAGGCAGGGGGAGGGGCAGGGCCCCTTGCAGAAGGGGCTGTGGGGGAAGGGACCCCTGGGCCAGCTCTGGGGCTGCTGGGAGAGCCCCCTCTCCATGCCATAGCTCACCTGGCCCAGGCGCCAAGGGTCTGGGTCGGGCCAGGCTGCCAGACCCGTCTGAAGAGGGGGTTTCCTCGCCAACCAAAGTCCCCGAGGCCTCCTCAAGCAGGGGCCTACCTAGGGCCGGCCGGCCTTGCCCTGCAGGTCTCTCCCACGGCAATGGTCACAGACATGCTGTCTCCCATCGCCGTCACCTCCACCTTACGTCAGGGGAACCCCGGCCTTTCCCACCGGTGGCCTGCGGGCTTCGGCCTGGGCTCCCGGCCAGGCCTGCAGAGGCCTGGCTCCCGGAGAGGACAGGCCCAGGGTCTTCCCTCTCCCTTGTCAATGACCTCTCTTTCTCTGCCTTTCTTTTCTGGGACGAGAGGGGCCCCAGAGCACCCCGACGACTCTGAGCAATGAGCCTGCCCTTTCTCCTCTCGCCCTCCTTTTTGGGACCGTACCAAGCGACGAGCGTTTCTCTCGGCTCTGGGGCCGCGGGACGCAAAACGAAACTGCTTACCTATTGGGTGGTGAGACACTTGCGTGGAAATCATTTCTGCTCACTTGAGGCAGGCGCTGCGGTCAAGTGGGCTTACAGGTCCAGGGGTTCCATGGACCGGGTATATTCTAAGCGGCCATCGTGACCGTCCAAAGCGGACGTATGGGTTGTTTGGGCATTGGCTCGAGTCGTAACCCTCCGTTTTTGGGGGAAAACAAGGGAGAACCCATCACCTTCAGCACATTTCCCTCTGCCACAGCACGCCACGCAACCAGGTGATTTTCCTATTGATTGCCGTTCCAAGCTACCATAGCGGGCAATGCCGCAGGGATACTGTCCAGATTTCCAAACCAAAGCAGATAGGCCTTCTCGCCGAGGCGCAGCTGCGCGGTCGATCAAGCCCCAGGCCCTGGTGCTCCTGAGGGCTGCGGGGCCACCCAGGACTACGCTGCTGAGGGCAGGTGGCTCCGGGCCTCAGTGCCCTGCCAGTGGGCTCTACTTGGGAATCCGTGCTCTTGCACGGGGTGGGGAGGGGGGAGTCGGTTGCAGGGGGGCCTGCCTACACATGCCTCTTCTTCTGTCACTTTGGCTGCGGCTGAGCCTGGCACTGGGTGCGTGCATGCTCAGGAGACAGGCTTCTGCATGTCTCTGGACAGGCCCCGTGCCAGCTGGGACCTGAGCCCCAGCGCAGGTGCACCACCTGCGCTCAGGTTCCTTGGACCGGCCCAGGTCAGCTGAGAGGGAGGAGAACATGGTCCTGACCGCGGAGGGAAGCAAAAGTGCCGACACCTGCCAGCGGGAGAGCCGCATCCGACAGCCCTGTGGGATCTAAGCCCCCTCTCGCTCCATCCGCTGCCTCCCTCCTCACCCCCTCCTTTCGGGGCGCCGAGACGGCGCCCGGGCTGGGGGTGGCGGAGGGGGAGGGGCAAGCGCTAGGCCTCCCGCGCCGCCGTAGACCCCTCTCTGACGCCCCGCAAAGCCGGGACCAAAGCGCAGGCGCCCCGGCCCGCTGGGACGGCCACGCCCAGCGCCGCCCTGGCGCGCAGGCGCCACTCACCCCGCACCCGGCAGACTCGCCCCGACCCCGCCCCTCCTGGTTGCTCTGGAGACGGTGGCCACCGGCGGGAGGTGCCCAAGCCCGGGAGTGGGAAGACAGCTGTGAAGGATTGCGGCGGGGGGGCGGGGGGGGGGGGAGGCGTTTTCTGCACTCGGGAGTTGTCCCCAGTGGCAGTGCCGGGACAGATGCGGCCAATAGGCATCCTGCCGAAACCCACCCACTGCACTTCGGGGAGCGCGTCCACTGCCAGGAAAACCTCCAGCGCTGGGGGAAGCGGGGTTCCAAAATGTATCCACCGAATGCCAGCAGGAGGCCACGGGGACGCGACGGAAGGGGTCGCCGACGTGGGTGCAGCCTGCTGGGTGGGGACCGGGCTAGGAGAGAAGCTCTGCTATGCTGTCCTGGACAGTTGTTCCCTCCTGTGTGTCTGGTGAAAAGCCAAGAGACAGAAGAAGCTCCAGGAACCAGAGAGCGGCTCCGTTGCCCAAAGTCGGAGCCAAAACTTCCACCGCTAGGGGCCACTGTTGGATAGGAATAGTTCCTTCCTCACACTTGCTGGGGGGCAGAGGGCTGAGTTCGAAGGCAGGGGGAGGGGCAGGGCCCCTTGCAGAAGGGGCTGTGGGGGAAGGGACCCCTGGGCCAGCTCTGGGGCTGCTGGGAGAGCCCCCTCTCCATGCCATAGCTCACCTGGCCCAGGCGCCAAGGGTCTGGGTCGGGCCAGGCTGCCAGACCCGTCTGAAGAGGGGGTTTCCTCGCCAACCAAAGTCCCCGAGGCCTCCTCAAGCGGGGGCCTACCTAGGGCCGGCCGGCCTTGCCCTGCAGGTCTCTCCCACGGCAATGGTCACAGACATGCTGTCTCCCATCGCCGTCACCTCCACCTTACGTCAGGGGAACCCCGGCCTTTCCCACCGGTGGCCTGCGGGCTTCGGCCTGGGCTCCCGGCCAGGCCTGCAGAGGCCTGGCTCCCGGAGAGGACAGGCCCAGGGTCTTCCCTCTCCCTTGTCAATGACCTCTCTTTCTCTGCCTTTCTTTTCTGGGACGAGAGGGGCCCCAGAGCACCCCGACGACTCTGAGCAATGAGCCTGCCCTTTCTCCTCTCGCCCTCCTTTTTGGGACCGTACCAAGCGACGAGCGTTTCTCTCGGCTCTGGGGCCGCGGGACGCAAAACGAAACTGCTTACCTATTGGGTGGTGAGACACTTGCGTGGAAATCATTTCTGCTCACTTGAGGCAGGCGCTGCGGTCAAGTGGGCTTACAGGTCCAGGGGTTCCATGGACCGGGTATATTCTAAGCGGCCATCGTGACCGTCCAAAGCGGACGTATGGGTTGTTTGGGCATTGGCTCGAGTCGTAACCCTCCGTTTTTGGGGGAAAACAAGGGAGAACCCATCACCTTCAGCACATTTCCCTCTGCCACAGCACGCCACGCAACCAGGTGATTTTCCTATTGATTGCCGTTCCAAGCTACCATAGCGGGCAATGCCGCAGGGATACTGTCCAGATTTCCAAACCAAAGCAGATAGGCCTTCTCGCCGAGGCGCAGCTGCGCGGTCGATCAAGCCCCAGGCCCTGGTGCTCCTGAGGGCTGCGGGGCCACCCAGGACTACGCTGCTGAGGGCAGGTGGCTCCGGGCCTCAGTGCCCTGCCAGTGGGCTCTACTTGGGAATCCGTGCTCTTGCACGGGGTGGGGAGGGGGGAGTCGGTTGCAGGGGGGCCTGCCTACACATGCCTCTTCTTCTGTCACTTTGGCTGCGGCTGAGCCTGGCACTGGGTGCGTGCATGCTCAGGAGACAGGCTTCTGCATGTCTCTGGACAGGCCCCGTGCCAGCTGGGACCTGAGCCCCAGCGCAGGTGCACCACCTGCGCTCAGGTTCCTTGGACCGGCCCAGGTCAGCTGAGAGGGAGGAGAACATGGTCCTGACCGCGGAGGGAAGCAAAAGTGCCGACACCTGCCAGCGGGAGAGCCGCATCCGACAGCCCTGTGGGATCTAAGCCCCCTCTCGCTCCATCCGCTGCCTCCCTCCTCACCCCCTCCTTTCGGGGCGCCGAGACGGCGCCCGGGCTGGGGGTGGCGGAGGGGGAGGGGCAAGCGCTAGGCCTCCCGCGCCGCCGTAGACCCCTCTCTGACGCCCCGCAAAGCCGGGACCAAAGCGCAGGCGCCCCGGCCCGCTGGGACGGCCACGCCCAGCGCCGCCCTGGCGCGCAGGCGCCACTCACCCCGCACCCGGCAGACTCGCCCCGACCCCGCCCCTCCTGGTTGCTCTGGAGACGGTGGCCACCGGCGGGAGGTGCCCAAGCCCGGGAGTGGGAAGACAGCTGTGAAGGATTGCGGCGGGGGGGCGGGGGGGGGGGAGGCGTTTTCTGCACTCGGGAGTTGTCCCCAGTGGCAGTGCCGGGACAGATGCGGCCAATAGGCATCCTGCCGAAACCCACCCACTGCACTTCGGGGAGCGCGTCCACTGCCAGGAAAACCTCCAGCGCTGGGGGAAGCGGGGTTCCAAAATGTATCCACCGAATGCCAGCAGGAGGCCACGGGGACGCGACGGAAGGGGTCGCCGACGTGGGTGCAGCCTGCTGGGTGGGGACCGGGCTAGGAGAGAAGCTCTGCTATGCTGTCCTGGACAGTTGTTCCCTCCTGTGTGTCTGGTGAAAAGCCAAGAGACAGAAGAAGCTCCAGGAACCAGAGAGCGGCTCCGTTGCCCAAAGTCGGAGCCAAAACTTCCACCGCTAGGGGCCACTGTTGGATAGGAATAGTTCCTTCCTCACACTTGCTGGGGGGCAGAGGGCTGAGTTCGAAGGCAGGGGGAGGGGCAGGGCCCCTTGCAGAAGGGGCTGTGGGGGAAGGGACCCCTGGGCCAGCTCTGGGGCTGCTGGGAGAGCCCCCTCTCCATGCCATAGCTCACCTGGCCCAGGCGCCAAGGGTCTGGGTCGGGCCAGGCTGCCAGACCCGTCTGAAGAGGGGGTTTCCTCGCCAACCAAAGTCCCCGAGGCCTCCTCAAGCGGGGGCCTACCTAGGGCCGGCCGGCCTTGCCCTGCAGGTCTCTCCCACGGCAATGGTCACAGACATGCTGTCTCCCATCGCCGTCACCTCCACCTTACGTCAGGGGAACCCCGGCCTTTCCCACCGGTGGCCTGCGGGCTTCGGCCTGGGCTCCCGGCCAGGCCTGCAGAGGCCTGGCTCCCGGAGAGGACAGGCCCAGGGTCTTCCCTCTCCCTTGTCAATGACCTCTCTTTCTCTGCCTTTCTTTTCTGGGACGAGAGGGGCCCCAGAGCACCCCGACGACTCTGAGCAATGAGCCTGCCCTTTCTCCTCTCGCCCTCCTTTTTGGGACCGTACCAAGCGACGAGCGTTTCTCTCGGCTCTGGGGCCGCGGGACGCAAAACGAAACTGCTTACCTATTGGGTGGTGAGACACTTGCGTGGAAATCATTTCTGCTCACTTGAGGCAGGCGCTGCGGTCAAGTGGGCTTACAGGTCCAGGGGTTCCATGGACCGGGTATATTCTAAGCGGCCATCGTGACCGTCCAAAGCGGACGTATGGGTTGTTTGGGCATTGGCTCGAGTCGTAACCCTCCGTTTTTGGGGGAAAACAAGGGAGAACCCATCACCTTCAGCACATTTCCCTCTGCCACAGCACGCCACGCAACCAGGTGATTTTCCTATTGATTGCCGTTCCAAGCTGCCATAGCGGGCAATGCCGCAGGGATACTGTCCAGATTTCCAAACCAAAGCAGATAGGCCTTCTCGCCGAGGCGCAGCTGCGCGGTCGATCAAGCCCCAGGCCCTGGTGCTCCTGAGGGCTGCGGGGACACCCAGGACTACGCTGCTGAGGGCAGGTGGCTCCGGGCCTCAGTGCCCTGCCAGTGGGCTCTACTTGGGAATCCGTGCTCTTGCACGGGGTGGGGAGGGGGGAGTCGGTTGCAGGGGGGCCTGCCTACACATGCCTCTTCTTCTGTCACTTTGGCTGCGGCTGAGCCTGGCACTGGGTGCGTGCATGCTCAGGAGACAGGCTTCTGCATGTCTCTGGACAGGCCCCGTGCCAGCTGGGACCTGAGCCCCAGCGCAGGTGCACCACCTGCGCTCAGGTTCCTTGGACCGGCCCAGGTCAGCTGAGAGGGAGGAGAACATGGTCCTGACCGCGGAGGGAAGCAAAAGTGCCGACACCTGCCAGCGGGAGAGCCGCATCCGACAGCCCTGTGGGATCTAAGCCCCCTCTCGCTCCATCCGCTGCCTCCCTCCTCACCCCCTCCTTTCGGGGCGCCGAGACGGCGCCCGGGCTGGGGGTGGCGGAGGGGGAGGGGCAAGCGCTAGGCCTCCCGCGCCGCCGTAGACCGCTCTCTGACGCCCCGCAAAGCCGGGACCAAAGCGCAGGCGCCCCGGCCCGCTGGGACGGCCACGCCCAGCGCCGCCCTGGCGCGCAGGCGCCACTCACCCCGCACCCGGCAGACTCGCCCCGACCCCGCCCCTCCTGGTTGCTCTGGAGACGGTGGCCACCGGCGGGAGGTGCCCAAGCCCGGGAGTGGGAAGACAGCTGTGAAGGATTGCGGCGGGGGGGCGGGGGGGGGGGGGAGGCGTTTTCTGCACTCGGGAGTTGTCCCCAGTGGCAGTGCCGGGACAGATGCGGCCAATAGGCATCCTGCCGAAACCCACCCACTGCACTTCGGGGAGCGCGTCCACTGCCAGGAAAACCTCCAGCGCTGGGGGAAGCGGGGTTCCAAAATGTATCCACCGAATGCCAGCAGGAGGCCACGGGGACGCGACGGAAGGGGTCGCCGACGTGGGTGCAGCCTGCTGGGTGGGGACCGGGCTAGGAGAGAAGCTCTGCTATGCTGTCCTGGACAGTTGTTCCCTCCTGTGTGTCTGGTGAAAAGCCAAGAGACAGAAGAAGCTCCAGGAACCAGAGAGCGGGTCCGTTGCCCAAAGTCGGAGCCAAAACTTCCACGGCTAGGGGCCACTGTTGGATAGGAATAGTTCCTTCCTCACACTTGCTGGGGGGCAGAGGGCTGATTTCGAAGGCAGGGGGAGGGGCAGGGCCCCTTGCAGAAGGGGCTGTGGGGGAAGGGACCCCTGGGCCAGCTCTGGGGCTGCTGGGAGAGCCCCCTCTCCATGCCATAGCTCACCTGGCCCAGGCGCCAAGGGTCTGGGTCGGGCCAGGCTGCCAGACCCGTCTGAAGAGGGGGTTTCCTCGCCAACCAAAGTCCCCGAGGCCTCCTCAAGCGGGGGCCTACCTAGGGCCGGCCGGCCTTGCCCTGCAGGTCTCTCCCACGGCAATGGTCACAGACATGCTGTCTCCCATCGCCGTCACCTCCACCTTACGTCAGGGGAACCCCGGCCTTTCCCACCGGTGGCCTGCGGGCTTCGGCCTCGGCTCCCGGCCAGGCCTGCAGAGGCCTGGCTCCCGGAGAGGACAGGCCCAGGGTCTTCCCTCTCCCTTGTCAATGACCTCTCTTTCTCTGCCTTTCTTTTCTGGGACGAGAGGGGCCCCAGAGCACCCCGACGACTCTGAGCAATGAGCCTGCCCTTTCTCCTCTCGCCCTCCTTTTTGGGACCGTACCAAGCGACGAGCGTTTCTCTCGGCTCTGGGGCCGCGGGACGCAAAACGAAACTGCTTACCTATTGGGTGGTGAGACACTTGCGTGGAAATCATTTCTGCTCACTTGAGGCAGGCGCTGCGGTCAAGTGGGCTTACAGGTCCAGGGATTCCATGGACCGGGTATATTCTAAGCGGCCATCGTGACCGTCCAAAGCGGACGTATGGGTTGTTTGGGCATTGGCTCGAGGCGTAACCCTCCGTTTTTGGGGGAAAACAAGGGAGAACCCATCACCTTCAGCACATTTCCCTCTGCCACAGCACGCCACGCAACCAGGTGATTTTCCTATTGATTGCCGTTCCAAGCTGCCATAGCGGGCAATGCCGCAGGGATACTGTCCAGATTTCCAAACCAAAGCAGATAGGCCTTCTCGCCGAGGCGCAGCTGCGCGGTCGATCAAGCCCCAGGCCCTGGTGCTCCTGAGGGCTGCGGGGACACCCAGGACTACGCTGCTGAGGGCAGGTGGCTCCGGGCCTCAGTGCCCTGCCAGTGGGCTCTACTTGGGAATCCGTGCTCTTGCACGGGGTGGGGAGGGGGGAGTCGGTTGCAGGGGGGCCTGCCTACACATGCCTCTTCTTCTGTCACTTTGGCTGCGGCTGAGCCTGGCACTGGGTGCGTGCATGCTCAGGAGACAGGCTTCTGCATGTCTCTGGACAGGCCCCGTGCCAGCTGGGACCTGAGCCCCAGCGCAGGTGCACCACCTGCGCTCAGGTTCCTTGGACCGGCCCAGGTCAGCTGAGAGGGAGGAGAACATGGTCCTGACCGCGGAGGGAAGCAAAAGTGCCGACACCTGCCAGCGGGAGAGCCGCATCCGACAGCCCTGTGGGATCTAAGCCCCCTCTCGCTCCATCCGCTGCCTCCCTCCTCACCCCCTCCTTTCGGGGCGCCGAGACGGCGCCCGGGCTGGGGGTGGCGGAGGGGGAGGGGCAAGCGCTAGGCCTCCCGCGCCGCCGTAGACCGCTCTCTGACGCCCCGCAAAGCCGGGACCAAAGCGCAGGTGCCCCGGCCCGCTGGGACGGCCACGCCCAGCGCCGCCCTGGCGCGCAGGCGCCACTCACCCCGCACCCGGCAGACTCGTCCCGACCCCGCCCCTCCTGGTTGCTCTGGAGACGGTGCCCACCGGCGGGAGGTGCCCAAGCCCGGGAGTGGGAAGACAGCTGTGAAGGATTGGGGCCGGGGGGGGGGGGGGGAGGCGTTTTCTGCACTCGGGAGTTGTCCCCAGTGGCAGTGCCGGGACAGATGCGGCCAATAGGCATCCTGCCGAAACCCACCCAATGCACTTCGGGGAGCGCGTCCACTGCCAGGAAAACCTCCAGCGCTGGGGGAAGCGGGGTTCCAAAATGTATCCACCGAATGCCAGCAGGAGGCCACGGGGACGCGACGGAAGGGGTCGCCGACGTGGGTGCAGCCTGCTGGGTGGGGACCGGGCTAGGAGAGAAGCTCTGCTATGCTGTCCTGGACAGTTGTTCCCTCCTGTGTGTCTGGTGAAAAGCCAAGAGACAGAAGAAGCTCCAGGAACCAGAGAGCGGGTCCGTTGCCCAAAGTCGGAGCCAAAACTTCCACCGCTAGGGGCCACTGTTGGATAGGAATAGTTCCTTCCTCACACTTGCTGGGGGGCAGAGGGCTGAGTTCTAAGGCAGGGGGAGGGGCAGGGCCCCTTGCAGAAAGGGCTGTGGGGGAAGGGACCCCTGGGCCAGCTCTGGGGCTGCTGGGAGAGCCCCCTCTCCATGCCATAGCTCACCTTGCCCAGGCGCCAAGGGTCTGGGTCGGGCCAGGCTGCCAGACCCCTCTGAAGAGGGGGTTTCCTCGCCAACCAAAGTCCCCGAGGCCTCCTCAAGCGGGGGCCTACCTAGGGCCGGCCGGCCTTGCCCTGCAGGTCTCTCCCACGGCAATGGTCACAGACATGCTGTCTCCCATCGCCGTCACCTCCACCTTACGTCAGGGGAACCCCGGCCTTTCCCACCGGTGGCCTGCGGGCTTCGGCCTGGGCTCCCGGCCAGGCCTGCAGAGGCCTGGCTCCCGGAGAGGACAGGCCCAGAGTCTTCCCTCTCCCTTGTCAATGACCTCTCTTTCTCTGCGTTTCTTTTCTGGGACGAGAGGGGCCCCAGAGCACCCCGACGACTCTGAGCAATGAGCCTGCCCTTTCTCCTCTCGCCCTCCTTTTTGGGACCGTACCAAGCGACGAGCGTTTCTCTCGGCTCTGGGGCCGCGGGACGCAAAACGAAACTGCTTACCTATTGGGTGGTGAGACACTTGCGTGGAAATCATTTCTGCTCACTTGAGGCAGGCACTGCGGTCAAGTGGGCTTACAGGTCCAGGGGTTCCATGGACCGGGTATATTCTAAGCGGCCATCGTGACCGTCCAAAGCGGACGTATGGGTTGTTTGGGCATTGGCTCGAGGCGTAACCCTCCGTTTTTGGGGGAAAACAAGGGAGAACCCATCACCTTCAGCACATTTCCCTCTGCCACAGCACGCCACGCAACCAGGTGATTTTCCTATTGATTGCCGTTCCAAGCTGCCATAGCGGGCAATGCCGCAGGGATACTGTCCAGATTTCCAAACCAAAGCAGATAGGCCTTCTCGCCGAGGCGCAGCTGCGCGGTCGATCAAGCCCCAGGCCCTGGTGCTCCTGAGGGCTGCGGGGACACCCAGGACTACGCTGCTGAGGGCAGGTGGCTCCGGGCCTCAGTGCCCTGCCAGTGGGCTCTACTTGGGAATCCGTGCTCTTGCACGGGGTGGGGAGGGGGGAGTCGGTTGCAGGGGGGCCTGCCTACACATGCCTCTTCTTCTGTCACTTTGGCTGCGGCTGAGCCTGGCACTGGGTGCGTGCATGCTCAGGAGACAGGCTTCTGCATGTCTCTGGACAGGCCCCGTGCCAGCTGGGACCTGAGCCCCAGCGCAGGTGCACCACCTGCGCTCAGGTTCCTTGGACCGGCCCAGGTCAGCTGAGAGGGAGAACATGGTCCTGACCGCGGAGGGAAGCAAAAGTGCCGACACCTGCCAGCGGGAGAGCCGCATCCGACAGCCCTGTGGGATCTAAGCCCCCTCTCGCTCCATCCGCTGCCTCCCTCCTCACCCCCTCCTTTCGGGGCGCCGAGACGGCGCCCGGGCTGGGGGTGGCGGAGGGGGAGGGGCAAGCGCTAGGCCTCCCGCGCCGCCGTAGACCGCTCTCTGACGCCCCGCAAAGCCGGGACCAAAGCGCAGGCGCCCCGGCCCGCTGGGACGGCCACGCCCAGCGCCGCCCTGGCGCGCAGGCGCCACTCACCCCGCACCCGGCAGACTCGTCCCGACCCCGCCCCTCCTGGTTGCTCTGGAGACGGTGGCCACCGGCGGGAGGTGCCCAAGCCCGGGAGTGGGAAGACAGCTGTGAAGGATTGGGGCGGGGGGGGGGGGGGGAGGCGTTTTCTGCACTCGGGAGTTGTCCCCAGTGGCAGTGCCGGGACAGATGCGGCCAATAGGCATCCTGCCGAAACCCACCCAATGCACTTCGGGGAGCGCGTCCACTGCCAGGAAAACCTCCAGCGCTGGGGGAAGCGGGGTTCCAAAATGTATCCACCGAATGCCAGCAGGAGGCCACGGGGACGCGACGGAAGGGGTCGCCGACGTGGGTGCAGCCTGCTGGGTGGGGACCGGGCTAGGAGAGAAGCTCTGCTATGCTGTCCTGGACAGTTGTTCCCTCCTGTGTGTCTGGTGAAAAGCCAAGAGACAGAAGAAGCTCCAGGAACCAGAGAGCGGCTCCGTTGCCCAAAGTCGGAGCCAAAACTTCCACCGCTAGGGGCCACTGTTGGATAGGAATAGTTCCTTCCTCACACTTGCTGGGGGGCAGAGGGCTGAGTTCTAAGGCAGGGGGAGGGGCAGGGCCCCTTGCAGAAAGGGCTGTGGGGGAAGGGACCCCTGGGCCAGCTCTGGGGCTGCTGGGAGAGCCCCCTCTCCATGCCATAGCTCACCTGGCCCAGGCGCCAAGGGTCTGGGTCGGGCCAGGCTGCCAGACCCGTCTGAAGAGGGGGTTTCCTCGCCAACCAAAGTCCCCGAGGCCTCCTCAAGCGGGGGCCTACCTAGGGCCGGCCGGCCTTGCCCTGCAGGTCTCTCCCACGGCAATGGTCACAGACATGCTGTCTCCCATCGCCGTCACCTCCACCTTACGTCAGGGGAACCCCGGCCTTTCCCACCGGTGGCCTGCGGGCTTCGGCCTGGGCTCCCGGCCAGGCCTGCAGAGGCCTGGCTCCCGGAGAGGACAGGCCCAGAGTCTTCCCTCTCCCTTGTCAATGACCTCTCTTTCTCTGCCTTTCTTTCCTGGGACGAGAGGGGCCCCAGAGCACCCCGACGACTCTGAGCAATGAGCCTGCCCTTTCTCCTCTCGCCCTCCTTTTTGGGACCGTACCAAGCGACGAGCGTTTCTCTCGGCTCTGGGGCCGCGGGACGCAAAACGAAACTGCTTACCTATTGGGTGGTGAGACACTTGCGTGGAAATCATTTCTGCTCACTTGAGGCAGGCACTGCGGTCAAGTGGGCTTACAGGTCCAGGGGTTCCATGGACCGGGTATATTCTAAGCGGCCATCGTGACCGTCCAAAGCGGACGTATGGGTTGTTTGGGCATTGGCTCGAGTCGTAACCCTCCGTTTTTGGGGGAAAACAAGGGAGAACCCATCACCTTCAGCACATTTCCCTCTGCCACAGCACGCCACGCAACCAGGTGATTTTCCTATTGATTGCCGTTCCAAGCTGCCATAGCGGGCAATGCCGCAGGGATACTGTCCAGATTTCCAAACCAAAGCAGATAGGCCTTCTCGCCGAGGCGCAGCTGCGCGGTCGATCAAGCCCCAGGCCCTGGTGCTCCTGAGGGCTGCGGGGACACCCAGGACTACGCTGCTGAGGGCAGGTGGCTCCGGGCCTCAGTGCCCTGCCAGTGGGCTCTACTTGGGAATCCGTGCTCTTGCACGGGGTGGGGGAGGGGGGGAGTCGGTTGCAGGGGGGCCTGCCTACACATGCCTCTTCTTCTGTCACTTTGGCTGCGGCTGAGCCTGGCACTGGGTGCGTGCATGCTCAGGAGACAGGCTTCTGCATGTCTCTGGACAGGCCCCGTGCCAGCTGGGACCTGAGCCCCAGCGCAGGTGCACCACCTGCGCTCAGGTTCCTTGGACCGGCCCAGGTCAGCTGAGAGGGAGGAGAACATGGTCCTGACCGCGGAGGGAAGCAAAAGTGCCGACACCTGCCAGCGGGAGAGCCGCATCCGACAGCCCTGTGGGATCTAAGCCCCCTCTCGCTCCATCCGCTGCCTCCCTCCTCACCCCCTCCTTTCGGGGCGCCGAGACGGCGCCCGGACTGGGGGTGGCGGAGGGGGGAGGGGCAAGCGCTAGGCCTCCCGCGCCGCCGTAGACCGCTCTCTGACGCCCCGCAAAGCCGGGACCAAAGCGCAGGCGCCCCGGCCCGCTGGGACGGCCACTCCCAGCGCCGCCCTGGCGCGCAGGCGCCACTCACCCCGCACCCGGCAGACTCGTCCCGACCCCGCCCCTCCTGGTTGCTCTGGAGACGGTGGCCACCGGCGGGAGGTGCCCAAGCCCGGGAGTGGGAAGACAGCTGTGAAGGATTGGGGCGGGGGGGGGGGGGGAGGCGTTTTCTGCACTCGGGAGTTGTCCCCAGTGGCAGTGCCGGGACAGATGCGGCCAATAGGCATCCTGCCGAAACCCACCCAATGCACTTCGGGGAGCGCGTCCACTGCCAGGAAAACCTCCAGCGCTGGGGGAAGCGGGGTTCCAAAATGTATCCACCGAATGCCAGCAGGAGGCCACGGGGACGCGACGGAAGGGGTCGCCGACGTGGGTGCAGCCTGCTGGGTGGGGACCGGGCTAGGAGAGAAGCTCTGCTATGCTGTCCTGGACAGTTGTTCCCTCCTGTGTGTCTGGTGAAAAGCCAAGAGACAGAAGAAGCTCCAGGAACCAGAGAGCGGCTCCGTTGCCCAAAGTCGGAGCCAAAACTTCCACCGCTAGGGGCCACTGTTGGATAGGAATAGTTCCTTCCTCACACTTGCTGGGGGGCAGAGGGCTGAGTTCTAAGGCAGGGGGAGGGGCAGGGCCCCTTGCAGAAAGGGCTGTGGGGGAAGGGACCCCTGGGCCAGCTCTGGGGCTGCTGGGAGAGCCCCCTCTCCATGCCATAGCTCACCTGGCCCAGGCGCCAAGGGTCTGGGTTGGGCCAGGCTGCCAGACCCGTCTGAAGAGGGGGTTTCCTCGCCAACCAAAGTCCCCGAGGCCTCCTCAAGCGGGGGCCTACCTAGGGCCGGCCGGCCTTGCCCTGCAGGTCTCTCCCACGGCAATGGTCACAGACATGCTGTCTCCCATCGCCGTCACCTCCACCTTACGTCAGGGGAACCCCGGCCTTTCCCACCGGTGGCCTGCGGGCTTCGGCCTGGCTCCCGGAGAGGACAGGCCCAGAGTCTTCCCTCTCCCTTGTCAATGACCTCTCTTTCTCTGCGTTTCTTTTCTGGGACGAGAGGGGCCCCAGAGCACCCCGACGACTCTGAGCAATGAGCCTGCCCTTTCTCCTCTCGCCCTCCTTTTTGGGACCGTACCAAGCGACGAGCGTTTCTCTCGGCTCTGGGGCCGCGGGACGCAAAACGAAACTGCTTACCTATTGGGTGGTGAGACACTTGCGTGGAAATCATTTCTGCTCACTTGAGGCAGGCACTGCGGTCAAGTGGGCTTACAGGTCCAGGGGTTCCATGGACCGGGTATATTCTAAGCGGCCATCGTGACCGTCCAAAGCGGACGTATGGGTTGTTTGGGCATTGGCTCGAGTCGTAACCCTCCGTTTTTGGGGGAAAACAAGGGAGAACCCATCACCTTCAGCACATTTCCCTCTGCCACAGCACGCCACGCAACCAGGTGATTTTCCTATTGATTGCCGTTCCAAGCTGCCATAGCGGGCAATGCCGCAGGGATACTGTCCAGATTTCCAAACCAAAGCAGATAGGCCTTCTCGCCGAGGCGCAGCTGCGCGGTCGATCAAGCCCCAGGCCCTGGTGCTCCTGAGGGCTGCGGGGACACCCAGGACTACGCTGCTGAGGGCAGGTGGCTCCGGGCCTCAGTGCCCTGCCAGTGGGCTCTACTTGGGAATCCGTGCTCTTGCACGGGGTGGGGAGGGGGGAGTCGGTTGCAGGGGGGCCTGCCTACACATGCCTCTTCTTCTGTCACTTTGGCTGCGGCTGAGCCTGGCACTGGGTGCGTGCATGCTCAGGAGACAGGCTTCTGCATGTCTCTGGACAGGCCCCGTGCCAGCTGGGACCTGAGCCCCAGCGCAGGTGCACCACCTGCGCTCAGGTTCCTTGGACCGGCCCAGGTCAGCTGAGAGGGAGGAGAACGTGGTCCTGACCGCGGAGGGAAGCAAAAGTGCCGACACCTGCCAGCGGGAGAGCCGCATCCGACAGCCCTGTGGGATCTAAGCCCCCTCTCGCTCCATCCGCTGCCTCCGTCCTCACCCCCTCCTTTCGGGGCGCCGAGACGGCGCCCGGACTGGGGGTGGCGGAGGGGGAGGGGCAAGCGCTAGGCCTCCCGCGCCGCCGTAGACCGCTCTCTGACGCCCCGCAAAGCCGGGACCAAAGCGCAGGCGCCCCGGCCCGCTGGGACGGCCACTCCCAGCGCCGCCCTGGCGCGCAGGCGCCACTCACCCCGCACCCGGCTGACTCGTCCCGACCCCGCCCCTCCTGGTTGCTCTGGAGACGGTGGCCACCGGCGGGAGGTGCCCAAGCCCGGGAGTGGGAAGACAGCTGTGAAGGATTGGGGCCGGGGGGGGGGGGGGGGGGGAGGCGTTTTCTGCACTCGGGAGTTGTCCCCAGTGGCAGTGCCGGGACAGATGCGGCCAATAGGCATCCTGCCGAAACCCACCCAATGCACTTCGGGGAGCGCGTCCACTGCCAGGAAAACCTCCAGCGCTGGGGGAAGCGGGGTTCCAAAATGTATCCACCGAATGCCAGCAGGAGGCCACGGGGACGCGACGGAAGGGGTCGCCGACGTGGGTGCAGCCTGCTGGGTGGGGACCGGGCTAGGAGAGAAGCTCTGCTATGCTGTCCTGGACAGTTGTTCCCTCCTGTGTGTCTGGTGAAAAGCCAAGAGACAGAAGAAGCTCCAGGAACCAGAGAGCGGCTCCGTTGCCCAAAGTCGGAGCCAAAACTTCCACCGCTAGGGGCCACTGTTGGATAGGAATAGTTCCTTCCTCACACTTGCTGGGGGGCAGAGGGCTGAGTTCTAAGGCAGGGGGAGGGGCAGGGCCCCTTGCAGAAAGGGCTGTGGGGGAAGGGACCCCTGGGCCAGCTCTGGGGCTGCTGGGAGAGCCCCCTCTCCATGCCATAGCTCACCTGGCCCAGGCGCCAAGGGTCTGGGTCGGGCCAGGCTGCCAGACCCGTCTGAAGAGGGGGTTTCCTCGCCAACCAAAGTCCCCGAGGCCTCCTCAAGCGGGGGCCTACCTAGGGCCGGCCGGCCTTGCCCTGCAGGTCTCTCCCACGGCAATGGTCACAGACATGCTGTCTCCCATCGCCGTCACCTCCACCTTACGTCAGGGGAACCCCGGCCTTTCCCACCGGTGGCCTGCGGGCTTCGGCCTGGCTCCCGGAGAGGACAGGCCCAGAGTCTTCCCTCTCCCTTGTCAATGACCTCTCTTTCTCTGCGTTTCTTTTCTGGGACGAGAGGGGCCCCAGAGCACCCCGACGACTCTGAGCAATGAGCCTGCCCTTTCTCCTCTCGCCCTCCTTTTTGGGACCGTACCAAGCGACGAGCGTTTCTCTCGGCTCTGGGGCCGCGGGACGCAAAACGAAACTGCTTACCTATTGGGTGGTGAGACACTTGCGTGGAAATCATTTCTGCTCACTTGAGGCAGGCACTGCGGTCAAGTGGGCTTACAGGTCCAGGGGTTCCATGGACCGGGTATATTCTAAGCGGCCATCGTGACCGTCCAAAGCGGACGTATGGGTTGTTTGGGCATTGGCTCGAGTCGTAACCCTCCGTTTTTGGGGGAAAACAAGGGAGAACCCATCACCTTCAGCACATTTCCCTCTGCCACAGCACGCCACGCAACCAGGTGATTTTCCTATTGATTGCCGTTCCAAGCTGCCATAGCGGGCAATGCCGCAGGGATACTGTCCAGATTTCCAAACCAAAGCAGATAGGCCTTCTCGCCGAGGCGCAGCTGCGCGGTCGATCAAGCCCCAGGCCCTGGTGCTCCTGAGGGCTGCGGGGACACCCAGGACTACGCTGCTGAGGGCAGGTGGCTCCGGGCCTCAGTGCCCTGCCAGTGGGCTCTACTTGGGAATCCGTGCTCTTGCACGGGGTGGGGAGGGGGGAGTCGGTTGCAGGGGGGCCTGCCTACACATGCCTCTTCTTCTGTCACTTTGGCTGCGGCTGAGCCTGGCACTGGGTGCGTGCATGCTCAGGAGACAGGCTTCTGCATGTCTCTGGACAGGCCCCGTGCCAGCTGGGACCTGAGCCCCAGCGCAGGTGCACCACCTGCGCTCAGGTTCCTTGGACCGGCCCAGGTCAGCTGAGAGGGAGGAGAACATGGTCCTGACCGCGGAGGGAAGCAAAAGTGCCGACACCTGCCAGCGGGAGAGCCGCATCCGACAGCCCTGTGGGATCTAAGCCCCCTCTCGCTCCATCCGCTGCCTCCCTCCTCACCCCCCTCCTTTCGGGGCGCCGAGACGGCGCCCGGGCTGGGGGTGGCGGAGGGGGAGGGGCAAGCGCTAGGCCTCCCGCGCCGCCGTAGACCGCTCTCTGACGCCCCGCAAAGCCGGGACCAAAGCGCAGGCGCCCCGGCCCGCTGGGACGGCCACTCCCAGCGCCGCCCTGGCGCGCAGGCGCCACTCACCCTGCACCCGGCAGACTCGTCCCGACCCCGCCCCTCCTGGTTGCTCTGGAGACGGTGGCCACCGGCGGGAGGTGCCCAAGCCCGGGAGTGGGAAGACAGCTGTGAAGGATTGGGGCCGGGGGGGGGGGGGGGAGGCGTTTTCTGCACTCGGGAGTTGTCCCCAGTGGCAGTGCCGGGACAGATGCGGCCAATAGGCATCCTGCCGAAACCCACCCAATGCACTTCGGGGAGCGCGTCCACTGCCAGGAAAACCTCCAGCGCTGGGGGAAGCGGGGTTCCAAAATGTATCCACCGAATGCCAGCAGGAGGCCACGGGGACGCGACGGAAGGGGTCGCCGACGTGGGTGCAGCCTGCTGGGTGGGGACCGGGCTAGGAGAGAAGCTCTGCTATGCTGTCCTGGACAGTTGTTCCCTCCTGTGTGTCTGGTGAAAAGCCAAGAGACAGAAGAAGCTCCAGGAACCAGAGAGCGGCTCCGTTGCCCAAAGTCGGAGCCAAAACTTCCACCGCTAGGGGCCACTGTTGGATAGGAATAGTTCCTTCCTCACACTTGCTGGGGGGCAGAGGGCTGAGTTCTAAGGCAGGGGGAGGGGCAGGGCCCCTTGCAGAAAGGGCTGTGGGGGAAGGGACCCCTGGGCCAGCTCTGGGGCTGCTGGGAGAGCCCCCTCTCCATGCCATAGCTCACCTGGCCCAGGCGCCAAGGGTCTGGGTCGGGCCAGGCTGCCAGACCCGTCTGAAGAGGGGGTTTCCTCGCCAACCAAAGTCCCCGAGGCCTCCTCAAGCGGGGGCCTACCTAGGGCCGGCCGGCCTTGCCCTGCAGGTCTCTCCCACGGCAATGGTCACAGACATGCTGTCTCCCATCGCCGTCACCTCCACCTTACGTCAGGGGAACCCCGGCCTTTCCCACCGGTGGCCTGCGGGCTTCGGCCTGGGCTCCCGGCCAGGCCTGCAGAGGCCTGGCTCCCGGAGAGGACAGGCCCAGAGTCTTCCCTCTCCCTTGTCAATGACCTCTCTTTCTCTGCGTTTCTTTCCTGGGACGAGAGGGGCCCCAGAGCACCCCGACGACTCTGAGCAATGAGCCTGCCCTTTCTCCTCTCGCCCTCCTTTTTGGGACCGTACCAAGCGACGAGCGTTTCTCTCGGCTCTGGGGCCGCGGGACGCAAAACGAAACTGCTTACCTATTGGGTGGTGAGACACTTGCGTGGAAATCATTTCTGCTCACTTGAGGCAGGCGCTGCGGTCAAGTGGGCTTACAGGTCCAGGGGTTCCATGGACCGGGTATATTCTAAGCGGCCATCGTGACCGTCCAAAGCGGACGTATGGGTTGTTTGGGCATTGGCTCGAGTCGTAACCCTCCGTTTTTGGGGGAAAACAAGGGAGAACCCATCACCTTCAGCACATTTCCCTCTGCCACAGCACGCCACGCAACCAGGTGATTTTCCTATTGATTGCCGTTCCAAGCTGCCATAGCGGGCAATGCCGCAGGGATACTGTCCAGATTTCCAAACCAAAGCAGATAGGCCTTCTCGCCGAGGCGCAGCTGCGCGGTCGATCAAGCCCCAGGCCCTGGTGCTCCTGAGGGCTGCGGGGACACCCAGGACTACGCTGCTGAGGGCAGGTGGCTCCGGGCCTCAGTGCCCTGCCAGTGGGCTCTACTTGGGAATCCGTGCTCTTGCACGGGGTGGGGAGGGGGGAGTCGGTTGCAGGGGGGCCTGCCTACACATGCCTCTTCTTCTGTCACTTTGGCTGCGGCTGAGCCTGGCACTGGGTGCGTGCATGCTCAGGAGACAGGCTTCTGCATGTCTCTGGACAGGCCCCGTGCCAGCTGGGACCTGAGCCCCAGCGCAGGTGCACCACCTGCGCTCAGGTTCCTTGGACCGGCCCAGGTCAGCTGAGAGGGAGGAGAACATGGTCCTGACCGCGGAGGGAAGCAAAAGTGCCGACACCTGCCAGCGGGAGAGCCGCATCCGACAGCCCTGTGGGATCTAAGCCCCCTCTCGCTCCATCCGCTGCCTCCCTCCTCACCCCCCTCCTTTCGGGGCGCCGAGACGGCGCCCGGGCTGGGGGTGGCGGAGGGGGAGGGGCAAGCGCTAGGCCTCCCGCGCCGCCGTAGACCGCTCTCTGACGCCCCGCAAAGCCGGGACCAAAGCGCAGGCGCCCCGGCCCGCTGGGACGGCCACTCCCATCGCCGCCCTGGCGCGCAGGCGCCACTCACCCTGCACCCGGCAGACTCGCCCCGACCCCGCCCCTCCTGGTTGCTCTGGAGACGGTGGCCACCGGCGGGAGGTGCCCAAGCCCGGGAGTGGGAAGACAGCTGTGAAGGATTGGGGCCGGGGGGGGGGGGGGGAGGCGTTTTCTGCACTCGGGAGTTGTCCCCAGTGGCAGTGCCGGGACAGATGCGGCCAATAGGCATCCTGCCGAAACCCACCCAATGCACTTCGGGGAGCGCGTCCACTGCCAGGAAAACCTCCAGCGCTGGGGGAAGCGGGGTTCCAAAATGTATCCACCGAATGCCAGCAGGAGGCCACGGGGACGCGACGGAAGGGGTCGCCGACGTGGGTGCAGCCTGCTGGGTGGGGACCGGGCTAGGAGAGAAGCTCTGCTATGCTGTCCTGGACAGTTGTTCCCTCCTGTGTGTCTGGTGAAAAGCCAAGAGACAGAAGAAGCTCCAGGAACCAGAGAGCGGCTCCGTTGCCCAAAGTCGGAGCCAAAACTTCCACCGCTAGGGGCCACTGTTGGATAGGAATAGTTCCTTCCTCACACTTGCTGGGGGGCAGAGGGCTGAGTTCTAAGGCAGGGGGAGGGGCAGGGCCCCTTGCAGAAAGGGCTGTGGGGGAAGGGACCCCTGGGCCAGCTCTGGGGCTGCTGGGAGAGCCCCCTCTCCATGCCATAGCTCACCTGGCCCAGGCGCCAAGGGTCTGGGTCGGGCCAGGCTGCCAGACCCGTCTGAAGAGGGGGTTTCCTCGCCAACCAAAGTCCCCGAGGCCTCCTCAAGCGGGGGCCTACCTAGGGCCGGCCGGCCTTGCCCTGCAGGTCTCTCCCACGGCAATGGTCACAGACATGCTGTCTCCCATCGCCGTCACCTCCACCTTACGTCAGGGGAACCCCGGCCTTTCCCACCGGTGGCCTGCGGGCTTCGGCCTGGCTCCCGGAGAGGACAGGCCCAGAGTCTTCCCTCTCCCTTGTCAATGACCTCTCTTTCTCTGCGTTTCTTTTCTGGGACGAGAGGGGCCCCAGAGCACCCCGACGACTCTGAGCAATGAGCCTGCCCTTTCTCCTCTCGCCCTCCTTTTTGGGACCGTACCAAGCGACGAGCGTTTCTCTCGGCTCTGGGGCCGCGGGACGCAAAACGAAACTGCTTACCTATTGGGTGGTGAGACACTTGCGTGGAAATCATTTCTGCTCACTTGAGGCAGGCACTGCGGTCAAGTGGGCTTACAGGTCCAGGGGTTCCATGGACCGGGTATATTCTAAGCGGCCATCGTGACCGTCCAAAGCGGACGTATGGGTTGTTTGGGCATTGGCTCGAGTCGTAACCCTCCGTTTTTGGGGGAAAACAAGGGAGAACCCATCACCTTCAGCACATTTCCCTCTGCCACAGCACGCCACGCAACCAGGTGATTTTCCTATTGATTGCCGTTCCAAGCTGCCATAGCGGGCAATGCCGCAGGGATACTGTCCAGATTTCCAAACCAAAGCAGATAGGCCTTCTCGCCGAGGCGCAGCTGCGCGGTCGATCAAGCCCCAGGCCCTGGTGCTCCTGAGGGCTGCGGGGACACCCAGGACTACGCTGCTGAGGGCAGGTGGCTCCGGGCCTCAGTGCCCTGCCAGTGGGCTCTACTTGGGAATCCGTGCTCTTGCACGGGGTGGGGAGGGGGGAGTCGGTTGCAGGGGGGCCTGCCTACACATGCCTCTTCTTCTGTCACTTTGGCTGCGGCTGAGCCTGGCACTGGGTGCGTGCATGCTCAGGAGACAGGCTTCTGCATGTCTCTGGACAGGCCCCGTGCCAGCTGGGACCTGAGCCCCAGCGCAGGTGCACCACCTGCGCTCAGGTTCCTTGGACCGGCCCAGGTCAGCTGAGAGGGAGGAGAACATGGTCCTGACCGCGGAGGGAAGCAAAAGTGCCGACACCTGCCAGCGGGAGAGCCGCATCCGACAGCCCTGTGGGATCTAAGCCCCCTCTCGCTCCATCCGCTGCCTCCCTCCTCACCCCCTCCTTTCGGGGCGCCGAGACGGCGCCCGGGCTGGGGGTGGCGGAGGGGGAGGGGTAAGCGCTAGGCCTCCCGCGCCGCCGTAGACCGCTCTCTGACGCCCCGCAAAGCCGGGACCAAAGCGCAGGCGCCCCGGCCCGCTGGGACGGCCACTCCCAGCGCCGCCCTGGCGCGCAGGCGCCACTCACCCTGCACCCGGCAGACTCGTCCCGACCCCGCCCCTCCTGGTTGCTCTGGAGACGGTGGCCACCGGCGGGAGGTGCCCAAGCCCGGGAGTGGGAAGACAGCTGTGAAGGATTGGGGCCGGGGGGGGGGGGGGAGGCGTTTTCTGCACTCGGGAGTTGTCCCCAGTGGCAGTGCCGGGACAGATGCGGCCAATAGGCATCCTGCCGAAACCCACCCAATGCACTTCGGGGAGCGCGTCCACTGCCAGGAAAACCTCCAGCGCTGGGGGAAGCGGGGTTCCAAAATGTATCCACCGAATGCCAGCAGGAGGCCACGGGGACGCGACGGAAGGGGTCGCCGACGTGGGTGCAGCCTGCTGGGTGGGGACCGGGCTAGGAGAGAAGCTCTGCTATGCTGTCCTGGACAGTTGTTCCCTCCTGTGTGTCTGGTGAAAAGCCAAGAGACAGAAGAAGCTCCAGGAACCAGAGAGCGGCTCCGTTGCCCAAAGTCGGAGCCAAAACTTCCACCGCTAGGGGCCACTGTTGGATAGGAATAGTTCCTTCCTCACACTTGCTGGGGGGCAGAGGGCTGAGTTCTAAGGCAGGGGGAGGGGCAGGGCCCCTTGCAGAAAGGGCTGTGGGGGAAGGGACCCCTGGGCCAGCTCTGGGGCTGCTGGGAGAGCCCCCTCTCCATGCCATAGCTCACCTGGCCCAGGCGCCAAGGGTCTGGGTCGGGCCAGGCTGCCAGACCCGTCTGAAGAGGGGGTTTCCTCGCCAACCAAAGTCCCCGAGGCCTCCTCAAGCGGGGGCCTACCTAGGGCCGGCCGGCCTTGCCCTGCAGGTCTCTCCCACGGCAATGGTCACAGACATGCTGTCTCCCATCGCCGTCACCTCCACCTTACGTCAGGGGAACCCCGGCCTTTCCCACCGGTGGCCTGCGGGCTTCGGCCTGGCTCCCGGAGAGGACAGGCCCAGAGTCTTCCCTCTCCCTTGTCAATGACCTCTCTTTCTCTGCGTTTCTTTTCTGGGACGAGAGGGGCCCCAGAGCACCCCGACGACTCTGAGCAATGAGCCTGCCCTTTCTCCTCTCGCCCTCCTTTTTGGGACCGTACCAAGCGACGAGCGTTTCTCTCGGCTCTGGGGCCGCGGGACGCAAAACGAAACTGCTTACCTATTGGGTGGTGAGACACTTGCGTGGAAATCATTTCTGCTCACTTGAGGCAGGCACTGCGGTCAAGTGGGCTTACAGGTCCAGGGGTTCCATGGACCGGGTATATTCTAAGCGGCCATCGTGACCGTCCAAAGCGGACGTATGGGTTGTTGGGCATTGGCTCGAGTCGTAACCCTCCGTTTTTGGGGGAAAACAAGGGAGAACCCATCACCTTCAGCACATTTCCCTCTGCCACAGCACGCCACGCAACCAGGTGATTTTCCTATTGATTGCCGTTCCAAGCTGCCATAGCGGGCAATGCCGCAGGGATACTGTCCAGATTTCCAAACCAAAGCAGATAGGCCTTCTCGCCGAGGCGCAGCTGCGCGGTCGATCAAGCCCCAGGCCCTGGTGCTCCTGAGGGCTGCGGGGCCACCCAGGACTACGCTGCTGAGGGCAGGTGGCTCCGGGCCTCAGTGCCCTGCCAGTGGGCTCTACTTGGGAATCCGTGCTCTTGCACGGGGTGGGGAGGGGGGAGTCGGTTGCAGGGGGGCCTGCCTACACATGCCTCTTCTTCTGTCACTTTGGCTGCGGCTGAGCCTGGCACTGGGTGCGTGCATGCTCAGGAGACAGGCTTCTGCATGTCTCTGGACAGGCCCCGTGCCAGCTGGGACCTGAGCCCCAGCGCAGGTGCACCACCTGCGCTCAGGTTCCTTGGACCGGCCCAGGTCAGCTGAGAGGGAGGAGAACATGGTCCTGACCGCGGAGGGAAGCAAAAGTGCCGACACCTGCCAGCGGGAGAGCCGCATCCGACAGCCCTGTGGGATCTAAGCCCCCTCTCGCTCCATCCGCTGCCTCCCTCCTCACCCCCTCCTTTCGGGGCGCCGAGACGGCGCCCGGGCTGGGGGTGGCGGAGGGGGAGGGGTAAGCGCTAGGCCTCCCGCGCCGCCGTAGACCGCTCTCTGACGCCCCGCAACGCCGGGACCAAAGCGCAGGCGCCCCGGCCCGCTGGGACGGCCATGCCCAGCGCCGCCCTGGCGCGCAGGCGCCACTCACCCCGCACCCGGCAGACTCGTCCCGACCCCGCCCCTCCTGGTTGCTCTGGAGACGGTGGCCACCGGCGGGAGGTGCCCAAGCCCGGGAGTGGGAAGACAGCTGTGAAGGATTGGGGCGGGGGGGGGGGGGGGAGGCGTTTTCTGCACTCGGGAGTTGTCCCCAGTGGCAGTGCCGGGACAGATGCGGCCAATAGGCATCCTGCCGAAACCCACCCAATGCACTTCGGGGAGCGCGTCCACTGCCAGGAAAACCTCCAGCGCTGGGGGAAGCGGGGTTCCAAAATGTATCCACCGAATGCCAGCAGGAGGCCACGGGGACGCGACGGAAGGGGTCGCCGACGTGGGTGCAGCCTGCTGGGTGGGGACCGGGCTAGGAGAGAAGCTCTGCTATGCTGTCCTGGACAGTTGTTCCCTCCTGTGTGTCTGGTGAAAAGCCAAGAGACAGAAGAAGCTCCAGGAACCAGAGAGCGGCTCCGTTGCCCAAAGTCGGAGCCAAAACTTCCACCGCTAGGGGCCACTGTTGGATAGGAATAGTTCCTTCCTCACACTTGCTGGGGGGCAGAGGGCTGAGTTCTAAGGCAGGGGGAGGGGCAGGGCCCCTTGCAGAAAGGGCTGTGGGGGAAGGGACCCCTGGGCCAGCTCTGGGGCTGCTGGGAGAGCCCCCTCTCCATGCCATAGCTCACCTGGCCCAGGCGCCAAGGGTCTGGGTCGGGCCAGGCTGCCAGACCCGTCTGAAGAGGGGGTTTCCTCGCCAACCAAAGTCCCCGAGGCCTCCTCAAGCGGGGGCCTACCTAGGGCCGGCCGGCCTTGCCCTGCAGGTCTCTCCCACGGCAATGGTCACAGACATGCTGTCTCCCATCGCCGTCACCTCCACCTTACGTCAGGGGAACCCCGGCCTTTCCCACCGGTGGCCTGCGGGCTTCGGCCTGGGCTCCCGGCCAGGCCTGCAGAGGCCTGGCTCCCGGAGAGGACAGGCCCAGAGTCTTCCCTCTCCCTTGTCAATGACCTCTCTTTCTCTGCCTTTCTTTCCTGGGACGAGAGGGGCCCCAGAGCACCCCGACGACTCTGAGCAATGAGCCTGCCCTTTCTCCTCTCGCCCTCCTTTTTGGGACCGTACCAAGCGACGAGCGTTTCTCTCGGCTCTGGGGCCGCGGGACGCAAAACGAAACTGCTTACCTATTGGGTGGTGAGACACTTGCGTGGAAATCATTTCTGCTCACTTGAGGCAGGCACTGCGGTCAAGTGGGCTTACAGGTCCAGGGGTTCCATGGACCGGGTATATTCTAAGCGGCCATCGTGACCGTCCAAAGCGGACGTATGGGTTGTTTGGGCATTGGCTCGAGTCGTAACCCTCCGTTTTTGGGGGAAAACAAGGGAGAACCCATCACCTTCAGCACATTTCCCTCTGCCACAGCACGCCACGCAACCAGGTGATTTTCCTATTGATTGCCGTTCCAAGCTGCCATAGCGGGCAATGCCGCAGGGATACTGTCCAGATTTCCAAACCAAAGCAGATAGGCCTTCTCGCCGAGGCGCAGCTGCGCGGTCGATCAAGCCCCAGGCCCTGGTGCTCCTGAGGGCTGCGGGGACACCCAGGACTACGCTGCTGAGGGCAGGTGGCTCCGGGCCTCAGTGCCCTGCCAGTGGGCTCTACTTGGGAATCCGTGCTCTTGCACGGGGTGGGGAGGGGGGAGTCGGTTGCAGGGGGGCCTGCCTACACATGCCTCTTCTTCTGTCACTTTGGCTGCGGCTGAGCCTGGCACTGGGTGCGTGCATGCTCAGGAGACAGGCTTCTGCATGTCTCTGGACAGGCCCCGTGCCAGCTGGGACCTGAGCCCCAGCGCAGGTGCACCACCTGCGCTCAGGTTCCTTGGACCGGCCCAGGTCAGCTGAGAGGGAGGAGAACATGGTCCTGACCGCGGAGGGAAGCAAAAGTGCCGACACCTGCCAGCGGGAGAGCCGCATCCGACAGCCCTGTGGGATCTAAGCCCCCTCTCGCTCCATCCGCTGCCTCCCTCCTCACCCCCTCCTTTCGGGGCGCCGAGACGGCGCCCGGGCTGGGGGTGGCGGAGGGGGAGGGGCAAGCGCTAGGCCTCCCGCGCCGCCGTAGACCGCTCTCTGACGCCCCGCAACGCCGGGACCAAAGCGCAGGCGCCCCGGCCCGCTGGGACGGCCACGCCCAGCGCCGCCCTGGCGCGCAGGCGCCACTCACCCCGCACCCGGCAGACTCGTCCCGACCCCGCCCCTCCTGGTTGCTCTGGAGACGGTGGCCACCGGCGGGAGGTGCCCAAGCCCGGGAGTGGGAAGACAGCTGTGAAGGATTGGGGCGGGGGGGGGGGGGGAGGCGTTTTCTGCACTCGGGAGTTGTCCCCAGTGGCAGTGCCGGGACAGATGCGGCCAATAGGCATCCTGCCGAAACCCACCCAATGCACTTCGGGGAGCGCGTCCACTGCCAGGAAAACCTCCAGCGCTGGGGGAAGCGGGGTTCCAAAATGTATCCACCGAATGCCAGCAGGAGGCCACGGGGACGCGACGGAAGGGGTCGCCGACGTGGGTGCAGCCTGCTGGGTGGGGACCGGGCTAGGAGAGAAGCTCTGCTATGCTGTCCTGGACAGTTGTTCCCTCCTGTGTGTCTGGTGAAAAGCCAAGAGACAGAAGAAGCTCCAGGAACCAGAGAGCGGCTCCGTTGCCCAAAGTCGGAGCCAAAACTTCCACCGCTAGGGGCCACTGTTGGATAGGAATAGTTCCTTCCTCACACTTGCTGGGGGGCAGAGGGCTGAGTTCTAAGGCAGGGGGAGGGGCAGGGCCCCTTGCAGAAAGGGCTGTGGGGGAAGGGACCCCTGGGCCAGCTCTGGGGCTGCTGGGAGAGCCCCCTCTCCATGCCATAGCTCACCTGGCCCAGGCGCCAAGGGTCTGGGTCGGGCCAGGCTGCCAGACCCGTCTGAAGAGGGGGTTTCCTCGCCAACCAAAGTCCCCGAGGCCTCCTCAAGCGGGGGCCTACCTAGGGCCGGCCGGCCTTGCCCTGCAGGTCTCTCCCACGGCAATGGTCACAGACATGCTGTCTCCCATCGCCGTCACCTCCACCTTACGTCAGGGGAACCCCGGCCTTTCCCACCGGTGGCCTGCGGGCTTCGGCCTGGGCTCCCGGCCAGGCCTGCAGAGGCCTGGCTCCCGGAGAGGACAGGCCCAGAGTCTTCCCTCTCCCTTGTCAATGACCTCTCTTTCTCTGCCTTTCTTTCCTGGGACGAGAGGGGCCCCAGAGCACCCCGACGACTCTGAGCAATGAGCCTGCCCTTTCTCCTCTCGCCCTCCTTTTTGGGACCGTACCAAGCGACGAGCGTTTCTCTCGGCTCTGGGGCCGCGGGACGCAAAACGAAACTGCTTACCTATTGGGTGGTGAGACACTTGCGTGGAAATCATTTCTGCTCACTTGAGGCAGGCGCTGCGGTCAAGTGGGCTTACAGGTCCAGGGGTTCCATGGACCGGGTATATTCTAAGCGGCCATCGTGACCGTCCAAAGCGGACGTATGGGTTGTTTGGGCATTGGCTCGAGTCGTAACCCTCCGTTTTTGGGGGAAAACAAGGGAGAACCCATCACCTTCAGCACATTTCCCTCTGCCACAGCACGCCACGCAACCAGGTGATTTTCCTATTGATTGCCGTTCCAAGCTGCCATAGCGGGCAATGCCGCAGGGATACTGTCCAGATTTCCAAACCAAAGCAGATAGGCCTTCTCGCCGAGGCGCAGCTGCGCGGTCGATCAAGCCCCAGGCCCTGGTGCTCCTGAGGGCTGCGGGGACACCCAGGACTACGCTGCTGAGGGCAGGTGGCTCCGGGCCTCAGTGCCCTGCCAGTGGGCTCTACTTGGGAATCCGTGCTCTTGCACGGGGTGGGGAGGGGGGAGTCGGTTGCAGGGGGGCCTGCCTACACATGCCTCTTCTTCTGTCACTTTGGCTGCGGCTGAGCCTGGCACTGGGTGCGTGCATGCTCAGGAGACAGGCTTCTGCATGTCTCTGGACAGGCCCCGTGCCAGCTGGGACCTGAGCCCCAGCGCAGGTGCACCACCTGCGCTCAGGTTCCTTGGACCGGCCCAGGTCAGCTGAGAGGGAGGAGAACATGGTCCTGACCGCGGAGGGAAGCAAAAGTGCCGACACCTGCCAGCGGGAGAGCCGCATCCGACAGCCCTGTGGGATCTAAGCCCCCTCTCGCTCCATCCGCTGCCTCCCTCCTCACCACTTCCTTTCGGGGCGCCGAGACGGCGCCCGGGCTGGGGGTGGCGGAGGGGGAGGGGCAAGCGCTAGGCCTCCCGCGCCGCCGTAGACCGCTCTCTGACGCCCCGCAAAGCCGGGACCAAAGCGCAGGCGCCCGGGCCCGCTGGGACGGCCACGCCCAGCGCCGCCCTGGCGCGCAGGCGCCACTCACCCCGCACCCGACAGACTCGTCCCGACCCCGCCCCTCCTGGTTGCTCTGGAGACGGTGGCCACCGGCGGGAGGTGCCCAAGCCCGGGAGTGGGAAGACAGCTCTGAAGGATTGGGGCCGGGGGGGGGGGGGGGAGGCGTTTTCTGCACTCGGGAGTTGTCCCCAGTGGCAGTGCCGGGACAGATGCGGCCAATAGGCATCCTGCCGAAACCCACCCAATGCACTTCGGGGAGCGCGTCCACTGCCAGGAAAACCTCCAGCGCTGGGGGAAGCGGGGTTCCAAAATGTATCCACCGAATGCCAGCAGGAGGCCACGGGGACGCGACGGAAGGGGTCGCCGACGTGGGTGCAGCCTGCTGGGTGGGGACCGGGCTAGGAGAGAAGCTCTGCTATGCTGTCCTGGACAGTTGTTCCCTCCTGTGTGTCTGGTGAAAAGCCAAGAGACAGAAGAAGCTCCAGGAACCAGAGAGCGGCTCCGTTGCCCAAAGTCGGAGCCAAAACTTCCACCGCTAGGGGCCACTGTTGGATAGGAATAGTTCCTTCCTCACACTTGCTGGGGGGCAGAGGGCTGAGTTCGAAGGCAGGGGGAGGGGCAGGGCCCCTTGCAGAAGGGGCTGTGGGGGAAGGGACCCCTGGGCCAGCTCTGGGGCTGCTGGGAGAGCCCCCTCTCCATGCCATAGCTCACCTGGCCCAGGCGCCAAGGGTCTGGGTCGGGCCAGGCTGCCAGACCCGTCTGAAGAGGGGGTTTCCTCGCCAACCAAAGTCCCCGAGGCCTCCTCAAGCGGGGGCCTACCTAGGGCCGGCCGGCCTTGCCCTGCAGGTCTCTCCCACGGCAATGGTCACAGACATGCTGTCTCCCATCGCCGTCACCTCCACCTTACGTCAGGGGAACCCCGGCCTTTCCCACCGGTGGCCTGCGGGCTTCGGCCTGGCTCCCGGAGAGGACAGGCCCAGAGTCTTCCCTCTCCCTTGTCAATGACCTCTCTTTCTCTGCCTTTCTTTTCTGGGACGAGAGGGGCCCCAGAGCACCCCGACGACTCTGAGCAATGAGCCTGCCCTTTCTCCTCTCGCCCTCCTTTTTGGGACCGTACCAAGCGACGAGCGTTTCTCTCGGCTCTGGGGCCGCGGGACGCAAAACGAAACTGCTTACCTATTGGGTGGTGAGACACTTGCGTGGAAATCATTTCTGCTCACTTGAGGCAGGCACTGCGGTCAAGTGGGCTTACAGGTCCAGGGGTTCCATGGAGGGTATATTCTAAGCGGCCATCGTGACCGTCCAAAGCGGACGTATGGGTTGTTTGGGCATTGGCTCGAGTCGTAACCCTCCGTTTTTGGGGGAAAACAAGGGAGAACCCATCACCTTCAGCACATTTCCCTCTGCCACAGCACGCCACGCAACCAGGTGATTTTCCTATTGATTGCCGTTCCAAGCTGCCATAGCGGGCAATGCCGCAGGGATACTGTCCAGATTTCCAAACCAAAGCAGATAGGCCTTCTCGCCGAGGCGCAGCTGCGCGGTCGATCAAGCCCCAGGCCCTGGTGCTCCTGAGGGCTGCGGGGACACCCAGGACTACGCTGCTGAGGGCAGGTGGCTCCGGGCCTCAGTGCCCTGCCAGTGGGCTCTACTTGGGAATCCGTGCTCTTGCACGGGGTGGGGAGGGGGGAGTCGGTTGCAGGGGGGCCTGCCTACACATGCCTCTTCTTCTGTCACTTTGGCTGCGGCTGAGCCTGGCACTGGGTGCGTGCATGCTCAGGAGACAGGCTTCTGCATGTCTCTGGACAGGCCCCGTGCCAGCTGGGACCTGAGCCCCAGCGCAGGTGCACCACCTGCGCTCAGGTTCCTTGGACCGGCCCAGGTCAGCTGAGAGGGAGGAGAACATGGTCCTGACCGCGGAGGGAAGCAAAAGTGCCGACACCTGCCAGCGGGAGAGCCGCATCCGACAGCCCTGTGGGATCTAAGCCCCCTCTCGCTCCATCCGCTGCCTCCCTCCTCACCACTTCCTTTCGGGGCGCCGAGACGGCGCCCGGGCTGGGGGTGGCGGAGGGGGAGGGGCAAGCGCTAGGCCTCCCGCGCCGCCGTAGACCGCTCTCTGACGCCCCGCAAAGCCGGGACCAAAGCGCAGGCGCCCGGGCCCGCTGGGACGGCCACGCCCAGCGCCGCCCTGGCGCGCAGGCGCCACTCACCCCGCACCCGACAGACTCGTCCCGACCCCGCCCCTCCTGGTTGCTCTGGAGACGGTGGCCACCGGCGGGAGGTGCCCAAGCCCGGGAGTGGGAAGACAGCTCTGAAGGATTGGGGCCGGGGGGGGGGGGGGGAGGCGTTTTCTGCACTCGGGAGTTGTCCCCAGTGGCAGTGCCGGGACAGATGCGGCCAATAGGCATCCTGCCGAAACCCACCCAATGCACTTCGGGGAGCGCGTCCACTGCCAGGAAAACCTCCAGCGCTGGGGGAAGCGGGGTTCCAAAATGTATCCACCGAATGCCAGCAGGAGGCCACGGGGACGCGACGGAAGGGGTCGCCGACGTGGGTGCAGCCTGCTGGGTGGGGACCGGGCTAGGAGAGAAGCTCTGCTATGCTGTCCTGGACAGTTGTTCCCTCCTGTGTGTCTGGTGAAAAGCCAAGAGACAGAAGAAGCTCCAGGAACCAGAGAGCGGCTCCGTTGCCCAAAGTCGGAGCCAAAACTTCCACCGCTAGGGGCCACTGTTGGATAGGAATAGTTCCTTCCTCACACTTGCTGGGGGGCAGAGGGCTGAGTTCGAAGGCAGGGGGAGGGGCAGGGCCCCTTGCAGAAGGGGCTGTGGGGGAAGGGACCCCTGGGCCAGCTCTGGGGCTGCTGGGAGAGCCCCCTCTCCATGCCATAGCTCACCTGGCCCAGGCGCCAAGGGTCTGGGTCGGGCCAGGCTGCCAGACCCGTCTGAAGAGGGGGTTTCCTCGCCAACCAAAGTCCCCGAGGCCTCCTCAAGCGGGGGCCTACCTAGGGCCGGCCGGCCTTGCCCTGCAGGTCTCTCCCACGGCAATGGTCACAGACATGCTGTCTCCCATCGCCGTCACCTCCACCTTACGTCAGGGGAACCCCGGCCTTTCCCACCGGTGGCCTGCGGGCTTCGGCCTGGCTCCCGGAGAGGACAGGCCCAGAGTCTTCCCTCTCCCTTGTCAATGACCTCTCTTTCTCTGCCTTTCTTTTCTGGGACGAGAGGGGCCCCAGAGCACCCCGACGACTCTGAGCAATGAGCCTGCCCTTTCTCCTCTCGCCCTCCTTTTTGGGACCGTACCAAGCGACGAGCGTTTCTCTCGGCTCTGGGGCCGCGGGACGCAAAACGAAACTGCTTACCTATTGGGTGGTGAGACACTTGCGTGGAAATCATTTCTGCTCACTTGAGGCAGGCACTGCGGTCAAGTGGGCTTACAGGTCCAGGGGTTCCATGGAGGGTATATTCTAAGCGGCCATCGTGACCGTCCAAAGCGGACGTATGGGTTGTTTGGGCATTGGCTCGAGTCGTAACCCTCCGTTTTTGGGGGAAAACAAGGGAGAACCCATCACCTTCAGCACATTTCCCTCTGCCACAGCACGCCACGCAACCAGGTGATTTTCCTATTGATTGCCGTTCCAAGCTGCCATAGCGGGCAATGCCGCAGGGATACTGTCCAGATTTCCAAACCAAAGCAGATAGGCCTTCTCGCCGAGGCGCAGCTGCGCGGTCGATCAAGCCCCAGGCCCTGGTGCTCCTGAGGGCTGCGGGGACACCCAGGACTACGCTGCTGAGGGCAGGTGGCTCCGGGCCTCAGTGCCCTGCCAGTGGGCTCTACTTGGGAATCCGTGCTCTTGCACGGGGTGGGGAGGGGGGAGTCGGTTGCAGGGGGGCCTGCCTACACATGCCTCTTCTTCTGTCACTTTGGCTGCGGCTGAGCCTGGCACTGGGTGCGTGCATGCTCAGGAGACAGGCTTCTGCATGTCTCTGGACAGGCCCCGTGCCAGCTGGGACCTGAGCCCCAGCGCAGGTGCACCACCTGCGCTCAGGTTCCTTGGACCGGCCCAGGTCAGCTGAGAGGGAGGAGAACATGGTCCTGACCGCGGAGGGAAGCAAAAGTGCCGACACCTGCCAGCGGGAGAGCCGCATCCGACAGCCCTGTGGGATCTAAGCCCCCTCTCGCTCCATCCGCTGCCTCCCTCCTCACCCCCTCCTTTCGGGGCGCCGAGACGGCGCCCGGGCTGGGGGTGGCGGAGGGGGAGGGGTAAGCGCTAGGCCTCCCGCGCCGCCGTAGACCGCTCTCTGACGCCCCGCAACGCCGGGACCAAAGCGCAGGCGCCCCGGCCCGCTGGGACGGCCACGCCCAGCGCCGCCCTGGCGCGCAGGCGCCACTCACCCCGCACCCGGCAGACTCGTCCCGACCCCGCCCCTCCTGGTTGCTCTGGAGACGGTGGCCACCGGCGGGAGGTGCCCAAGCCCGGGAGTGGGAAGACAGCTGTGAAGGATTGGGGCGGGGGGGGGGGGGGGGGGAGGCGTTTTCTGCACTCGGGAGTTGTCCCCAGTGGCAGTGCCGGGACAGATGCGGCCAATAGGCATCCTGCCGAAACCCACCCAATGCACTTCGGGGAGCGCGTCCACTGCCAGGAAAACCTCCAGCGCTGGGGGAAGCGGGGTTCCAAAATGTATCCACCGAATGCCAGCAGGAGGCCACGGGGACGCGACGGAAGGGGTCGCCGACGTGGGTGCAGCCTGCTGGGTGGGGACCGGGCTAGGAGAGAAGCTCTGCTATGCTGTCCTGGACAGTTGTTCCCTCCTGTGTGTCTGGTGAAAAGCCAAGAGACAGAAGAAGCTCCAGGAACCAGAGAGCGGCTCCGTTGCCCAAAGTCGGAGCCAAAACTTCCACCGCTAGGGGCCACTGTTGGATAGGAATAGTTCCTTCCTCACACTTGCTGGGGGGCAGAGGGCTGAGTTCTAAGGCAGGGGGAGGGGCAGGGCCCCTTGCAGAAAGGGCTGTGGGGGAAGGGACCCCTGGGCCAGCTCTGGGGCTGCTGGGAGAGCCCCCTCTCCATGCCATAGCTCACCTGGCCCAGGCGCCAAGGGTCTGGGTCGGGCCAGGCTGCCAGACCCGTCTGAAGAGGGGGTTTCCTCGCCAACCAAAGTCCCCGAGGCCTCCTCAAGCGGGGGCCTACCTAGGGCCGGCCGGCCTTGCCCTGCAGGTCTCTCCCACGGCAATGGTCACAGACATGCTGTCTCCCATCGCCGTCACCTCCACCTTACGTCAGGGGAACCCCGGCCTTTCCCACCGGTGGCCTGCGGGCTTCGGCCTGGGCTCCCGGCCAGGCCTGCAGAGGCCTGGCTCCCGGAGAGGACAGGCCCAGAGTCTTCCCTCTCCCTTGTCAATGACCTCTCTTTCTCTGCCTTTCTTTCCTGGGACGAGAGGGGCCCCAGAGCACCCCGACGACTCTGAGCAATGAGCCTGCCCTTTCTCCTCTCGCCCTCCTTTTTGGGACCGTACCAAGCGACGAGCGTTTCTCTCGGCTCTGGGGCCGCGGGACGCAAAACGAAACTGCTTACCTATTGGGTGGTGAGACACTTGCGTGGAAATCATTTCTGCTCACTTGAGGCAGGCACTGCGGTCAAGTGGGCTTACAGGTCCAGGGGTTCCATGGACCGGGTATATTCTAAGCGGCCATCGTGACCGTCCAAAGCGGACGTATGGGTTGTTTGGGCATTGGCTCGAGTCGTAACCCTCCGTTTTTGGGGGAAAACAAGGGAGAACCCATCACCTTCAGCACATTTCCCTCTGCCACAGCACGCCACGCAACCAGGTGATTTTCCTATTGATTGCCGTTCCAAGCTGCCATAGCGGGCAATGCCGCAGGGATACTGTCCAGATTTCCAAACCAAAGCAGATAGGCCTTCTCGCCGAGGCGCAGCTGCGCGGTCGATCAAGCCCCAGGCCCTGGTGCTCCTGAGGGCTGCGGGGACACCCAGGACTACGCTGCTGAGGGCAGGTGGCTCCGGGCCTCAGTGCCCTGCCAGTGGGCTCTACTTGGGAATCCGTGCTCTTGCACGGGGTGGGGAGGGGGGAGTCGGTTGCAGGGGGGCCTGCCTACACATGCCTTTTCTTCTGTCACTTTGGCTGCGGCTGAGCCTGGCACTGGGTGCGTGCATGCTCAGGAGACAGGCTTCTGCATGTCTCTGGACAGGCCCCGTGCCAGCTGGGACCTGAGCCCCAGCGCAGGTGCACCACCTGCGCTCAGGTTCCTTGGACCGGCCCAGGTCAGCTGAGAGGGAGGAGAACATGGTCCTGACCGCGGAGGGAAGCAAAAGTGCCGACACCTGCCAGCGGGAGAGCCGCATCCGACAGCCCTGTGGGATCTAAGCCCCCTCTCGCTCCATCCGCTGCCTCCGTCCTCACCCCCTCCTTTCGGGGCGCCGAGACGGCGCCCGGGCTGGGGGTGGCGGAGGGGTAGGGGCAAGCGCTAGGCCTCCCGCGCCGCCGTAGACCCCTCTCTGACGCCCCGCAAAGCCGGGACCAAAGCGCAGGCGCCCCGGCCCGCTGGGACGGCCACGCCCAGCGCCGCCCTGGCGCGCAGGCGCCACTCACCCCGCACCCGGCAGACTCGCCCCGACCCCGCCCCTCCTGGTTGCTCTGGAGACGGTGGCCACCGGCGGGAGGTGCCCAAGCCCGGGAGTGGGAAGACAGCTGTGAAGGATTGCGGCGGGGGGGCGGGGGGGGGGGGGGCGTTTTCTGCACTCGGGAGTTGTCCCCAGTGGCAGTGCCGGGACAGATGCGGCCAATAGGCATCCTGCCGAAACCCACCCACTGCACTTCGGGGAGCGCGTCCACTGCCAGGAAAACCTCCAGCGCTGGGGGAAGCGGGGTTCCAAAATGTATCCACCGAATGCCAGCAGGAGGCCACGGGGACGCGACGGAAGGGGTCGCCGACGTGGGTGCAGCCTGCTGGGTGGGGACCGGGCTAGGAGAGAAGCTCTGCTATGCTGTCCTGGACAGTTGTTCCCTCCTGTGTGTCTGGTGAAAAGCCAAGAGACAGAAGAAGCTCCAGGAACCAGAGAGCGGCTCCGTTGCCCAAAGTCGGAGCCAAAACTTCCACCGCTAGGGGCCACTGTTGGATAGGAATAGTTCCTTCCTCACACTTGCTGGGGGGCAGAGGGCTGAGTTCGAAGGCAGGGGGAGGGGCAGGGCCCCTTGCAGAAGGGGCTGTGGGGGAAGGGACCCCTGGGCCAGCTCTGGGGCTGCTGGGAGAGCCCCCTCTCCATGCCATAGCTCACCTGGCCCAGGCGCCAAGGGTCTGGGTCGGGCCAGGCTGCCAGACCCGTCTGAAGAGGGGGTTTCCTCGCCAACCAAAGTCCCCGAGGCCTCCTCAAGCGGGGGCCTACCTAGGGCCGGCCGGCCTTGCCCTGCAGGTCTCTCCCACGGCAATGGTCACAGACATGCTGTCTCCCATCGCCGTCACCTCCACCTTACGTCAGGGGAACCCCGGCCTTTCCCACCGGTGGCCTGCGGGCTTCGGCCTGGGCTCCCGGCCAGGCCTGCAGAGGCCTGGCTCCCGGAGAGGACAGGCCCAGGGTCTTCCCTCTCCCTTGTCAATGACCTCTCTTTCTCTGCCTTTCTTTTCTGGGACGAGAGGGGCCCCAGAGCACCCCGACGACTCTGAGCAATGAGCCTGCCCTTTCTCCTCTCGCCCTCCTTTTTGGGACCGTACCAAGCGACGAGCGTTTCTCTCGGCTCTGGGGCCGCGGGACGCAAAACGAAACTGCTTACCTATTGGGTGGTGAGACACTTGCGTGGAAATCATTTCTGCTCACTTGAGGCAGGCGCTGCGGTCAAGTGGGCTTACAGGTCCAGGGGTTCCATGGACCGGGTATATTCTAAGCGGCCATCGTGACCGTCCAAAGCGGACGTATGGGTTGTTTGGGCATTGGCTCGAGTCGTAACCCTCCGTTTTTGGGGGAAAACAAGGGAGAACCCATCACCTTCAGCACATTTCCCTCTGCCACAGCACGCCACGCAACCAGGTGATTTTCCTATTGATTGCCGTTCCAAGCTACCATAGCGGGCAATGCCGCAGGGATACTGTCCAGATTTCCAAACCAAAGCAGATAGGCCTTCTCGCCGAGGCGCAGCTGCGCGGTCGATCAAGCCCCAGGCCCTGGTGCTCCTGAGGGCTGCGGGGCCACCCAGGACTACGCTGCTGAGGGCAGGTGGCTCCGGGCCTCAGTGCCCTGCCAGTGGGCTCTACTTGGGAATCCGTGCTCTTGCACGGGGTGGGGAGGGGGGAGTCGGTTGCAGGGGGGCCTGCCTACACATGCCTCTTCTTCTGTCACTTTGGCTGCGGCTGAGCCTGGCACTGGGTGCGTGCATGCTCAGGAGACAGGCTTCTGCATGTCTCTGGACAGGCCCCGTGCCAGCTGGGACCTGAGCCCCAGCGCAGGTGCACCACCTGCGCTCAGGTTCCTTGGACCGGCCCAGGTCAGCTGAGAGGGAGGAGAACATGGTCCTGACCGCGGAGGGAAGCAAAAGTGCCGACACCTGCCAGCGGGAGAGCCGCATCCGACAGCCCTGTGGGATCTAAGCCCCCTCTCGCTCCATCCGCTGCCTCCCTCCTCACCCCCTCCTTTCGGGGCGCCGAGACGGCGCCCGGGCTGGGGGTGGCGGAGGGGGAGGGGCAAGCGCTAGGCCTCCCGCGCCGCCGTAGACCCCTCTCTGACGCCCCGCAAAGCCGGGACCAAAGCGCAGGCGCCCCGGCCCGCTGGGACGGCCACGCCCAGCGCCGCCCTGGCGCGCAGGCGCCACTCACCCCGCACCCGGCAGACTCGCCCCGACCCCGCCCCTCCTGGTTGCTCTGGAGACGGTGGCCACCGGCGGGAGGTGCCCAAGCCCGGGAGTGGGAAGACAGCTGTGAAGGATTGCGGCGGGGGGGCGGGGGGGGGGGGAGGCGTTTTCTGCACTCGGGAGTTGTCCCCAGTGGCAGTGCCGGGACAGATGCGGCCAATAGGCATCCTGCCGAAACCCACCCACTGCACTTCGGGGAGCGCGTCCACTGCCAGGAAAACCTCCAGCGCTGGGGGAAGCGGGGTTCCAAAATGTATCCACCGAATGCCAGCAGGAGGCCACGGGGACGCGACGGAAGGGGTCGCCGACGTGGGTGCAGCCTGCTGGGTGGGGACCGGGCTAGGAGAGAAGCTCTGCTATGCTGTCCTGGACAGTTGTTCCCTCCTGTGTGTCTGGTGAAAAGCCAAGAGACAGAAGAAGCTCCAGGAACCAGAGAGCGGCTCCGTTGCCCAAAGTCGGAGCCAAAACTTCCACCGCTAGGGGCCACTGTTGGATAGGAATAGTTCCTTCCTCACACTTGCTGGGGGGCAGAGGGCTGAGTTCGAAGGCAGGGGGAGGGGCAGGGCCCCTTGCAGAAGGGGCTGTGGGGGAAGGGACCCCTGGGCCAGCTCTGGGGCTGCTGGGAGAGCCCCCTCTCCATGCCATAGCTCACCTGGCCCAGGCGCCAAGGGTCTGGGTCGGGCCAGGCTGCCAGACCCGTCTGAAGAGGGGGTTTCCTCGCCAACCAAAGTCCCCGAGGCCTCCTCAAGCGGGGGCCTACCTAGGGCCGGCCGGCCTTGCCCTGCAGGTCTCTCCCACGGCAATGGTCACAGACATGCTGTCTCCCATCGCCGTCACCTCCACCTTACGTCAGGGGAACCCCGGCCTTTCCCACCGGTGGCCTGCGGGCTTCGGCCTGGGCTCCCGGCCAGGCCTGCAGAGGCCTGGCTCCCGGAGAGGACAGGCCCAGGGTCTTCCCTCTCCCTTGTCAATGACCTCTCTTTCTCTGCCTTTCTTTTCTGGGACGAGAGGGGCCCCAGAGCACCCCGACTCTGAGCAATGAGCCTGCCCTTTCTCCTCTCGCCCTCCTTTTTGGGACCGTACCAAGCGACGAGCGTTTCTCTCGGCTCTGGGGCCGCGGGACGCAAAACGAAACTGCTTACCTATTGGGTGGTGAGACACTTGCGTGGAAATCATTTCTGCTCACTTGAGGCAGGCACTGCGGTCAAGTGGGCTTACAGGTCCAGGGGTTCCATGGACCGGGTATATTCTAAGCGGCCATCGTGACCGTCCAAAGCGGACGTATGGGTTGTTTGGGCATTGGCTCGAGTCGTAACCCTCCGTTTTTGGGGGAAAACAAGGGAGAACCCATCACCTTCAGCACATTTCCCTCTGCCACAGCACGCCACGCAACCAGGTGATTTTCCTATTGATTGCCGTTCCAAGCTACCATAGCGGGCAATGCCGCAGGGATACTGTCCAGATTTCCAAACCAAAGCAGATAGGCCTTCTCGCCGAGGCGCAGCTGCGCGGTCGATCAAGCCCCAGGCCCTGGTGCTCCTGAGGGCTGCGGGGCCACCCAGGACTACGCTGCTGAGGGCAGGTGGCTCCGGGCCTCAGTGCCCTGCCAGTGGGCTCTACTTGGGAATCCGTGCTCTTGCACGGGGTGGGGAGGGGGGAGTCGGTTGCAGGGGGGCCTGCCTACACATGCCTCTTCTTCTGTCACTTTGGCTGCGGCTGAGCCTGGCACTGGGTGCGTGCATGCTCAGGAGACAGGCTTCTGCATGTCTCTGGACAGGCCCCGTGCCAGCTGGGACCTGAGCCCCAGCGCAGGTGCACCACCTGCGCTCAGGTTCCTTGGACCGGCCCAGGTCAGCTGAGAGGGAGGAGAACATGGTCCTGACCGCGGAGGGAAGCAAAAGTGCCGACACCTGCCAGCGGGAGAGCCGCATCCGACAGCCCTGTGGGATCTAAGCCCCCTCTCGCTCCATCCGCTGCCTCCCTCCTCACCCCCTCCTTTCGGGGCGCCGAGACGGCGCCCGGGCTGGGGGTGGCGGAGGGGGAGGGGCAAGCGCTAGGCCTCCCGCGCCGCCGTAGACCCCTCTCTGACGCCCCGCAAAGCCGGGACCAAAGCGCAGGCGCCCCGGCCCGCTGGGACGGCCACGCCCAGCGCCGCCCTGGCGCGCAGGCGCCACTCACCCCGCACCCGGCAGACTCGTCCCGACCCCGCCCCTCCTGGTTGCTCTGGAGACGGTGGCCACCGGCGGGAGGTGCCCAAGCCCGGGAGTGGGAAGACAGCTGTGAAGGATTGGGGCCGGGGGCGGGGGGGGGGGAGGCGTTTTCTGCACTCGGGAGTTGTCCCCAGTGGCAGTGCCGGGACAGATGCGGTCAATAGGCATCCTGCCGAAACCCACCCAATGCACTTCGGGGAGCGCGTCCACTGCCAGGAAAACCTCCAGCGCTGGGGGAAGCGGGGTTCCAAAATGTATCCACCGAATGCCAGCAGGAGGCCACGGGGACGCGACGGAAGGGGTCGCCGACGTGGGTGCAGCCTGCTGGGTGGGGACCGGGCTAGGAGAGAAGCTCTGCTATGCTGTCCTGGACAGTTGTTCCCTCCTGTGTGTCTGGTGAAAAGCCAAGAGACAGAAGAAGCTCCAGGAACCAGAGAGCGGCTCCGTTGCCCAAAGTCGGAGCCAAAACTTCCACCGCTAGGGGCCACTGTTGGATAGGAATAGTTCCTTCCTCACACTTGCTGGGGGGCAGAGGGCTGAGTTCGAAGGCAGGGGGAGGGGCAGGGCCCCTTGCAGAAGGGGCTGTGGGGGAAGGGACCCCTGGGCCAGCTCTGGGGCTGCTGGGAGAGCCCCCTCTCCATGCCATAGCTCACCTGGCCCAGGCGCCAAGGGTCTGGGTCGGGCCAGGCTGCCAGACCCGTCTGAAGAGGGGGTTTCCTCGCCAACCAAAGTCCCCGAGGCCTCCTCAAGCGGGGGCCTACCTAGGGCCGGCCGGCCTTGCCCTGCAGGTCTCTCCCACGGCAATGGTCACAGACATGCTGTCTCCCATCGCCGTCACCTCCACCTTACGTCAGGGGAACCCCGGCCTTTCCCACCGGTGGCCTGCGGGCTTCGGCCTGGGCTCCCGGCCAGGCCTGCAGAGGCCTGGCTCCCGGAGAGGACAGGCTCAGAGTCTTCCCTCTCCCTTGTCAATGACCTCTCTTTCTCTGCGTTTCTTTCCTGGGACGAGAGGGGCCCCAGAGCACCCCGACGACTCTGAGCAATGAGCCTGCCCTTTCTCCTCTCGCCCTCCTTTTTGGGACCGTACCAAGCGACGAGCGTTTCTCTCGGCTCTGGGGCCGCGGGACGCAAAACGAAACTGCTTACCTATTGGGTGGTGAGACACTTGCGTGGAAATCATTTCTCCTCACTTGAGGCAGGCACTGCGGTCAAGTGGGCTTACAGGTCCAGGGATTCCATGGACCGGGTATATTCTAAGCGGCCATCGTGACCGTCCAAAGCGGACGTATGGGTTGTTTGGGCATTGGCTCGAGGCGTAACCCTCCGTTTTTGGGGGAAAACAAGGGAGAACCCATCACCTTCAGCACATTTCCCTCTGCCACAGCACGCCACGCAACCAGGTGATTTTCCTATTGATTGCCGTTCCAAGCTGCCATAGCGGGCAATGCCGCAGGGATACTGTCCAGATTTCCAAACCAAAGCAGATAGGCCTTCTCGCCGAGGCGCAGCTGCGCGGTCGATCAAGCCCCAGGCCCTGGTGCTCCTGAGGGCTGCGGGGACACCCAGGACTACGCTGCTGAGGGCAGGTGGCTCCGGGCCTCAGTGCCCTGCCAGTGGGCTCTACTTGGGAATCCGTGCTCTTGCACGGGGTGGGGAGGGGGGAGTCGGTTGCAGGGGGGCCTGCCTACACATGCCTCTTCTTCTGTCACTTTGGCTGCGGCTGAGCCTGGCACTGGGTGCGTGCATGCTCAGGAGACAGGCTTCTGCATGTCTCTGGACAGGCCCCGTGCCAGCTGGGACCTGAGCCCCAGCGCAGGTGCACCACCTGCGCTCAGGTTCCTTGGACCGGCCCAGGTCAGCTGAGAGGGAGGAGAACATGGTCCTGACCGCGGAGGGAAGCAAAAGTGCCGACACCTGCCAGCGGGAGAGCCGCATCCGACAGCCCTGTGGGATCTAAGCCCCCTCTCGCTCCATCCGCTGCCTCCCTCCTCACCCCCTCCTTTCGGGGCGCCGAGACGGCGCCCGGGCTGGGGGTGGCGGAGGGGGAGGGGCAAGCGCTAGGCCTCCCGCGCCGCCGTAGACCCCTCTCTGACGCCCCGCAAAGCCGGGACCAAAGCGCAGGCGCCCCGGCCCGCTGGGACGGCCACGCCCAGCGCCGCCCTGGCGCGCAGGCGCCACTCACCCCGCACCCGGCAGACTCGTCCCGACCCCGCCCCTCCTGGTTGCTCTGGAGACGGTGGCCACCGGCGGGAGGTGCCCAAGCCCGGGAGTGGGAAGACAGCTGTGAAGGATTGGGGCCGGGGGCGGGGGGGGGGAGGCGTTTTCTGCACTCGGGAGTTGTCCCCAGTGGCAGTGCCGGGACAGATGCGGTCAATAGGCATCCTGCCGAAACCCACCCAATGCACTTCGGGGAGCGCGTCCACTGCCAGGAAAACCTCCAGCGCTGGGGGAAGCGGGGTTCCAAAATGTATCCACCGAATGCCAGCAGGAGGCCACGGGGACGCGACGGAAGGGGTCGCCGACGTGGGTGCAGCCTGCTGGGTGGGGACCGGGCTAGGAGAGAAGCTCTGCTATGCTGTCCTGGACAGTTGTTCCCTCCTGTGTGTCTGGTGAAAAGCCAAGAGACAGAAGAAGCTCCAGGAACCAGAGAGCGGCTCCGTTGCCCAAAGTCGGAGCCAAAACTTCCACCGCTAGGGGCCACTGTTGGATAGGAATAGTTCCTTCCTCACACTTGCTGGGGGGCAGAGGGCTGAGTTCGAAGGCAGGGGGAGGGGCAGGGCCCCTTGCAGAAGGGGCTGTGGGGGAAGGGACCCCTGGGCCAGCTCTGGGGCTGCTGGGAGAGCCCCCTCTCCATGCCATAGCTCACCTGGCCCAGGCGCCAAGGGTCTGGGTCGGGCCAGGCTGCCAGACCCGTCTGAAGAGGGGGTTTCCTCGCCAACCAAAGTCCCCGAGGCCTCCTCAAGCGGGGGCCTACCTAGGGCCGGCCGGCCTTGCCCTGCAGGTCTCTCCCACGGCAATGGTCACAGACATGCTGTCTCCCATCGCCGTCACCTCCACCTTACGTCAGGGGAACCCCGGCCTTTCCCACCGGTGGCCTGCGGGCTTCGGCCTGGGCTCCCGGCCAGGCCTGCAGAGGCCTGGCTCCCGGAGAGGACAGGCTCAGAGTCTTCCCTCTCCCTTGTCAATGACCTCTCTTTCTCTGCGTTTCTTTCCTGGGACGAGAGGGGCCCCAGAGCACCCCGACGACTCTGAGCAATGAGCCTGCCCTTTCTCCTCTCGCCCTCCTTTTTGGGACCGTACCAAGCGACGAGCGTTTCTCTCGGCTCTGGGGCCGCGGGACGCAAAACGAAACTGCTTACCTATTGGGTGGTGAGACACTTGCGTGGAAATCATTTCTGCTCACTTGAGGCAGGCACTGCGGTCAAGTGGGCTTACAGGTCCAGGGGTTCCATGGACCGGGTATATTCTAAGCGGCCATCGTGACCGTCCAAAGCGGACGTATGGGTTGTTTGGGCATTGGCTCGAGGCGTAACCCTCCGTTTTTGGGGGAAAACAAGGGAGAACCCATCACCTTCAGCACATTTCCCTCTGCCACAGCACGCCACGCAACCAGGTGATTTTCCTATTGATTGCCGTTCCAAGCTGCCATAGCGGGCAATGCCGCAGGGATACTGTCCAGATTTCCAAACCAAAGCAGATAGGCCTTCTCGCCGAGGCGCAGCTGCGCGGTCGATCAAGCCCCAGGCCCTGGTGCTCCTGAGGGCTGCGGGGACACCCAGGACTACGCTGCTGAGGGCAGGTGGCTCCGGGCCTCAGTGCCCTGCCAGTGGGCTCTACTTGGGAATCCGTGCTCTTGCACGGGGTGGGGAGGGGGGAGTCGGTTGCAGGGGGGCCTGCCTACACATGCCTCTTCTTCTGTCACTTTGGCTGCGGCTGAGCCTGGCACTGGGTGCGTGCATGCTCAGGAGACAGGCTTCTGCATGTCTCTGGACAGGCCCCGTGCCAGCTGGGACCTGAGCCCCAGCGCAGGTGCACCACCTGCGCTCAGGTTCCTTGGACCGGCCCAGGTCAGCTGAGAGGGAGGAGAACATGGTCCTGACCGCGGAGGGAAGCAAAAGTGCCGACACCTGCCAGCGGGAGAGCCGCATCCGACAGCCCTGTGGGATCTAAGCCCCCTCTCGCTCCATCCGCTGCCTCCCTCCTCACCCCCTCCTTTCGGGGCGCCGAGACGGCGCCCGGGCTGGGGGTGGCGGAGGGGGAGGGGCAAGCGCTAGGCCTCCCGCGCCGCCGTAGACCGCTCTCTGACGCCCCGCAAAGCCGGGACCAAAGCGCAGGCGCCCCGGCCCGCTGGGACGGCCACGCCCAGCGCCGCCCTGGCGCGCAGGCGCCACTCACCCCGCACCCGGCAGACTCGTCCCGACCCCGCCCCTCCTGGTTGCTCTGGAGACGGTGGCCACCGGCGGGAGGTGCCCAAGCCCGGGAGTGGGAAGACAGCTGTGAAGGATTGGGGCGGGGGGGGGGGGGGGAGGCGTTTTCTGCACTCGGGAGTTGTCCCCAGTGGCAGTGCCGGGACAGATGCGGCCAATAGGCATCCTGCCGAAACCCACCCAATGCACTTCGGGGAGCGCGTCCACTGCCAGGAAAACCTCCAGCGCTGGGGGAAGCGGGGTTCCAAAATGTATCCACCGAATGCCAGCAGGAGGCCACGGGGACGCGACGGAAGGGGTCGCCGACGTGGGTGCAGCCTGCTGGGTGGGGACCGGGCTAGGAGAGAAGCTCTGCTATGCTGTCCTGGACAGTTGTTCCCTCCTGTGTGTCTGGTGAAAAGCCAAGAGACAGAAGAAGCTCCAGGAACCAGAGAGCGGCTCCGTTGCCCAAAGTCGGAGCCAAAACTTCCACCGCTAGGGGCCACTGTTGGATAGGAATAGTTCCTTCCTCACACTTGCTGGGGGGCAGAGGGCTGAGTTCTAAGGCAGGGGGAGGGGCAGGGCCCCTTGCAGAAAGGGCTGTGGGGGAAGGGACCCCTGGGCCAGCTCTGGGGCTGCTGGGAGAGCCCCCTCTCCATGCCATAGCTCACCTGGCCCAGGCGCCAAGGGTCTGGGTCGGGCCAGGCTGCCAGACCCGTCTGAAGAGGGGGTTTCCTCGCCAACCAAAGTCCCCGAGGCCTCCTCAAGCGGGGGCCTACCTAGGGCCGGCCGGCCTTGCCCTGCAGGTCTCTCCCACGGCAATAGTCACAGACATGCTGTCTCCCATCGCCGTCACCTCCACCTTACGTCAGGGGAACCCCGGCCTTTCCCACCGGTGGCCTGCGGGCTTCGGCCTGGCTCCCGGAGAGGACAGGCCCAGAGTCTTCCCTCTCCCTTGTCAATGACCTCTCTTTCTCTGCCTTTCTTTTCTGGGACGAGAGGGGCCCCAGAGCACCCCGACGACTCTGAGCAATGAGCCTGCCCTTTCTCCTCTCGCCCTCCTTTTTGGGACCGTACCAAGCGACGAGCGTTTCTCTCGGCTCTGGGGCCGCGGGACGCAAAACGAAACTGCTTACCTATTGGGTGGTGAGACACTTGCGTGGAAATCATTTCTGCTCACTTGAGGCAGGCACTGCGGTCAAGTGGGCTTACAGGTCCAGGGGTTCCATGGACCGGGTATATTCTAAGCGGCCATCGTGACCGTCCAAAGCGGACGTATGGGTTGTTTGGGCATTGGCTCGAGTCGTAACCCTCCGTTTTTGGGGGAAAACAAGGGAGAACCCATCACCTTCAGCACATTTCCCTCTGCCACAGCACGCCACGCAACCAGGTGATTTTCCTATTGATTGCCGTTCCAAGCTGCCATAGCGGGCAATGCCGCAGGGATACTGTCCAGATTTCCAAACCAAAGCAGATAGGCCTTCTCGCCGAGGCGCAGCTGCGCGGTCGATCAAGCCCCAGGCCCTGGTGCTCCTGAGGGCTGCGGGGACACCCAGGACTACGCTGCTGAGGGCAGGTGGCTCCGGGCCTCAGTGCCCTGCCAGTGGGCTCTACTTGGGAATCCGTGCTCTTGCACGGGGTGGGGAGGGGGGAGTCGGTTGCAGGGGGGCCTGCCTACACATGCCTCTTCTTCTGTCACTTTGGCTGCGGCTGAGCCTGGCACTGGGTGCGTGCATGCTCAGGAGACAGGCTTCTGCATGTCTCTGGACAGGCCCCGTGCCAGCTGGGACCTGAGCCCCAGCGCAGGTGCACCACCTGCGCTCAGGTTCCTTGGACCGGCCCAGGTCAGCTGAGAGGGAGGAGAACATGGTCCTGACCGCGGAGGGAAGCAAAAGTGCCGACACCTGCCAGCGGGAGAGCCGCATCCGACAGCCCTGTGGGATCTAAGCCCCCTCTCGCTCCATCCGCTGCCTCCCTCCTCACCCCCTCCTTTCGGGGCGCCGAGACGGCGCCCGGGCTGGGGGTGGCGGAGGGGGAGGGGCAAGCGCTAGGCCTCCCGCGCCGCCGTAGACCGCTCTCTGACGCCCCGCAAAGCCGGGACCAAAGCGCAGGCGCCCCGGCCCGCTGGGACGGCCACGCCCAGCGCCGCCCTGGCGCGCAGGCGCCACTCACCCCGCACCCGGCAGACTCGTCCCGACCCCGCCCCTCCTGGTTGCTCTGGAGACGGTGGCCACCGGCGGGAGGTGCCCAAGCCCGGGAGTGGGAAGACAGCTGTGAAGGATTGGGGCGGGGGGGGGGGGGGAGGCGTTTTCTGCACTCGGGAGTTGTCCCCAGTGGCAGTGCCGGGACAGATGCGGCCAATAGGCATCCTGCCGAAACCCACCCAATGCACTTCGGGGAGCGCGTCCACTGCCAGGAAAACCTCCAGCGCTGGGGGAAGCGGGGTTCCAAAATGTATCCACCGAATGCCAGCAGGAGGCCACGGGGACGCGACGGAAGGGGTCGCCGACGTGGGTGCAGCCTGCTGGGTGGGGACCGGGCTAGGAGAGAAGCTCTGCTATGCTGTCCTGGACAGTTGTTCCCTCCTGTGTGTCTGGTGAAAAGCCAAGAGACAGAAGAAGCTCCAGGAACCAGAGAGCGGCTCCGTTGCCCAAAGTCGGAGCCAAAACTTCCACCGCTAGGGGCCACTGTTGGATAGGAATAGTTCCTTCCTCACACTTGCTGGGGGGCAGAGGGCTGAGTTCTAAGGCAGGGGGAGGGGCAGGGCCCCTTGCAGAAAGGGCTGTGGGGGAAGGGACCCCTGGGCCAGCTCTGGGGCTGCTGGGAGAGCCCCCTCTCCATGCCATAGCTCACCTGGCCCAGGCGCCAAGGGTCTGGGTCGGGCCAGGCTGCCAGACCCGTCTGAAGAGGGGGTTTCCTCGCCAACCAAAGTCCCCGAGGCCTCCTCAAGCGGGGGCCTACCTAGGGCCGGCCGGCCTTGCCCTGCAGGTCTCTCCCACGGCAATGGTCACAGACATGCTGTCTCCCATCGCCGTCACCTCCACCTTACGTCAGGGGAACCCCGGCCTTTCCCACCGGTGGCCTGCGGGCTTCGGCCTGGGCTCCCGGCCAGGCCTGCAGAGGCCTGGCTCCCGGAGAGGACAGGCCCAGAGTCTTCCCTCTCCCTTGTCAATGACCTCTCTTTCTCTGCGTTTCTTTCCTGGGACGAGAGGGGCCCCAGAGCACCCCGACGACTCTGAGCAATGAGCCTGCCCTTTCTCCTCTCGCCCTCCTTTTTGGGACCGTACCAAGCGACGAGCGTTTCTCTCGGCTCTGGGGCCGCGGGACGCAAAACGAAACTGCTTACCTATTGGGTGGTGAGACACTTGCGTGGAAATCATTTCTGCTCACTTGAGGCAGGCACTGCGGTCAAGTGGGCTTACAGGTCCAGGGGTTCCATGGACCGGGTATATTCTAAGCGGCCATCGTGACCGTCCAAAGCGGACGTATGGGTTGTTTGGGCATTGGCTCGAGTCGTAACCCTCCGTTTTTGGGGGAAAACAAGGGAGAACCCATCACCTTCAGCACATTTCCCTCTGCCACAGCACGCCACGCAACCAGGTGATTTTCCTATTGATTGCCGTTCCAAGCTGCCATAGCGGGCAATGCCGCAGGGATACTGTCCAGATTTCCAAACCAAAGCAGATAGGCCTTCTCGCCGAGGCGCAGCTGCGCGGTCGATCAAGCCCCAGGCCCTGGTGCTCCTGAGGGCTGCGGGGACACCCAGGACTACGCTGCTGAGGGCAGGTGGCTCCGGGCCTCAGTGCCCTGCCAGTGGGCTCTACTTGGGAATCCGTGCTCTTGCACGGGGTGGGGAGGGGGGAGTCGGTTGCAGGGGGGCCTGCCTACACATGCCTCTTCTTCTGTCACTTTGGCTGCGGCTGAGCCTGGCACTGGGTGCGTGCATGCTCAGGAGACAGGCTTCTGCATGTCTCTGGACAGGCCCCGTGCCAGCTGGGACCTGAGCCCCAGCGCAGGTGCACCACCTGCGCTCAGGTTCCTTGGACCGGCCCAGGTCAGCTGAGAGGGAGGAGAACATGGTCCTGACCGCGGAGGGAAGCAAAAGTGCCGACACCTGCCAGCGGGAGAGCCGCATCCGACAGCCCTGTGGGATCTAAGCCCCCTCTCGCTCCATCCGCTGCCTCCCTCCTCACCCCCTCCTTTCGGGGCGCCGAGACGGCGCCCGGGCTGGGGGTGGCGGAGGGGGAGGGGCAAGCGCTAGGCCTCCCGCGCCGCCGTAGACCGCTCTCTGACGCCCCGCAAAGCCGGGACCAAAGCGCAGGCGCCCCGGCCCGCTGGGACGGCCACGCCCAGCGCCGCCCTGGCGCGCAGGCGCCACTCACCCCGCACCCGGCAGACTCGTCCCGACCCCGCCCCTCCTGGTTGCTCTGGAGACGGTGGCCACCGGCGGGAGGTGCCCAAGCCCGGGAGTGGGAAGACAGCTGTGAAGGATTGGGGCCGGGGGGGCGGGGGGGGGAGGCGTTTTCTGCACTCGGGAGTTGTCCCCAGTGGCAGTGCCGGGACAGATGCGGCCAATAGGCATCCTGCCGAAACCCACCCAATGCACTTCGGGGAGCGCGTCCACTGCCAGGAAAACCTCCAGCGCTGGGGGAAGCGGGGTTCCAAAATGTATCCACCGAATGCCAGCAGGAGGCCACGGGGACGCGACGGAAGGGGTCGCCGACGTGGGTGCAGCCTGCTGGGTGGGGACCGGGCTAGGAGAGAAGCTCTGCTATGCTGTCCTGGACAGTTGTTCCCTCCTGTGTGTCTGGTGAAAAGCCAAGAGACAGAAGAAGCTCCAGGAACCAGAGAGCGGCTCCGTTGCCCAAAGTCGGAGCCAAAACTTCCACCGCTAGGGGCCACTGTTGGATAGGAATAGTTCCTTCCTCACACTTGCTGGGGGGCAGAGGGCTGAGTTCTAAGGCAGGGGGAGGGGCAGGGCCCCTTGCAGAAAGGGCTGTGGGGGAAGGGACCCCTGGGCCAGCTCTGGGGCTGCTGGGAGAGCCCCCTCTCCATGCCATAGCTCACCTGGCCCAGGCGCCAAGGGTCTGGGTCGGGCCAGGCTGCCAGACCCGTCTGAAGAGGGGGTTTCCTCGCCAACCAAAGTCCCCGAGGCCTCCTCAAGCGGGGGCCTACCTAGGGCCGGCCGGCCTTGCCCTGCAGGTCTCTCCCACGGCAATGGTCACAGACATGCTGTCTCCCATCGCCGTCACCTCCACCTTACGTCAGGGGAACCCCGGCCTTTCCCACCGGTGGCCTGCGGGCTTCGGCCTGGCTCCCGGAGAGGACAGGCCCAGAGTCTTCCCTCTCCCTTGTCAATGACCTCTCTTTCTCTGCGTTTCTTTTCTGGGACGAGAGGGGCCCCAGAGCACCCCGACGACTCTGAGCAATGAGCCTGCCCTTTCTCCTCTCGCCCTCCTTTTTGGGACCGTACCAAGCGACGAGCGTTTCTCTCGGCTCTGGGGCCGCGGGACGCAAAACGAAACTGCTTACCTATTGGGTGGTGAGACACTTGCGTGGAAATCATTTCTGCTCACTTGAGGCAGGCACTGCGGTCAAGTGGGCTTACAGGTCCAGGGGTTCCATGGACCGGGTATATTCTAAGCGGCCATCGTGACCGTCCAAAGCGGACGTATGGGTTGTTTGGGCATTGGCTCGAGTCGTAACCCTCCGTTTTTGGGGGAAAACAAGGGAGAACCCATCACCTTCAGCACATTTCCCTCTGCCACAGCACGCCACGCAACCAGGTGATTTTCCTATTGATTGCCGTTCCAAGCTGCCATAGCGGGCAATGCCGCAGGGATACTGTCCAGATTTCCAAACCAAAGCAGATAGGCCTTCTCGCCGAGGCGCAGCTGCGCGGTCGATCAAGCCCCAGGCCCTGGTGCTCCTGAGGGCTGCGGGGACACCCAGGACTACGCTGCTGAGGGCAGGTGGCTCCGGGCCTCAGTGCCCTGCCAGTGGGCTCTACTTGGGAATCCGTGCTCTTGCACGGGGTGGGGAGGGGGGAGTCGGTTGCAGGGGGGCCTGCCTACACATGCCTCTTCTTCTGTCACTTTGGCTGCGGCTGAGCCTGGCACTGGGTGCGTGCATGCTCAGGAGACAGGCTTCTGCATGTCTCTGGACAGGCCCCGTGCCAGCTGGGACCTGAGCCCCAGCGCAGGTGCACCACCTGCGCTCAGGTTCCTTGGACCGGCCCAGGTCAGCTGAGAGGGAGGAGAACATGGTCCTGACCGCGGAGGGAAGCAAAAGTGCCGACACCTGCCAGCGGGAGAGCCGCATCCGACAGCCCTGTGGGATCTAAGCCCCCTCTCGCTCCATCCGCTGCCTCCCTCCTCACCCCCTCCTTTCGGGGCGCCGAGACGGCGCCCGGGCTGGGGGTGGCGGAGGGGGAGGGGCAAGCGCTAGGCCTCCCGCGCCGCCGTAGACCCCTCTCTGACGCCCCGCAAAGCCGGGACCAAAGCGCAGGCGCCCCGGCCCGCTGGGACGGCCACGCCCAGCGCCGCCCTGGCGCGCAGGCGCCACTCACCCCGCACCCGGCAGACTCGCCCCGACCCCGCCCCTCCTGGTTGCTCTGGAGACGGTGGCCACCGGCGGGAGGTGCCCAAGCCCGGGAGTGGGAAGACAGCTGTGAAGGATTGCGGCGGGGGGGCGGGGGGGGGGGGGAGGCGTTTTCTGCACTCGGGAGTTGTCCCCAGTGGCAGTGCCGGGACAGATGCGGCCAATAGGCATCCTGCCGAAACCCACCCAATGCACTTCGGGGAGCGCGTCCACTGCCAGGAAAACCTCCAGCGCTGGGGGAAGCGGGGTTCCAAAATGTATCCACCGAATGCCAGCAGGAGGCCACGGGGACGCGACGGAAGGGGTCGCCGACGTGGGTGCAGCCTGCTGGGTGGGGACCGGGCTAGGAGAGAAGCTCTGCTATGCTGTCCTGGACAGTTGTTCCCTCCTGTGTGTCTGGTGAAAAGCCAAGAGACAGAAGAAGCTCCAGGAACCAGAGAGCGGCTCCGTTGCCCAAAGTCGGAGCCAAAACTTCCACCGCTAGGGGCCACTGTTGGATAGGAATAGTTCCTTCCTCACACTTGCTGGGGGGCAGAGGGCTGAGTTCTAAGGCAGGGGGAGGGGCAGGGCCCCTTGCAGAAAGGGCTGTGGGGGAAGGGACCCCTGGGCCAGCTCTGGGGCTGCTGGGAGAGCCCCCTCTCCATGCCATAGCTCACCTGGCCCAGGCGCCAAGGGTCTGGGTCGGGCCAGGCTGCCAGACCCGTCTGAAGAGGGGGTTTCCTCGCCAACCAAAGTCCCCGAGGCCTCCTCAAGCGGGGGCCTACCTAGGGCCGGCCGGCCTTGCCCTGCAGGTCTCTCCCACGGCAATGGTCACAGACATGCTGTCTCCCATCGCCGTCACCTCCACCTTACGTCAGGGGAACCCCGGCCTTTCCCACCGGTGGCCTGCGGGCTTCGGCCTGGGCTCCCGGCCAGGCCTGCAGAGGCCTGGCTCCCGGAGAGGACAGGCCCAGAGTCTTCCCTCTCCCTTGTCAATGACCTCTCTTTCTCTGCGTTTCTTTCCTGGGACGAGAGGGGCCCCAGAGCACCCCGACGACTCTGAGCAATGAGCCTGCCCTTTCTCCTCTCGCCCTCCTTTTTGGGACCGTACCAAGCGACGAGCGTTTCTCTCGGCTCTGGGGCCGCGGGACGCAAAACGAAACTGCTTACCTATTGGGTGGTGAGACACTTGCGTGGAAATCATTTCTGCTCACTTGAGGCAGGCACTGCGGTCAAGTGGGCTTACAGGTCCAGGGGTTCCATGGACCGGGTATATTCTAAGCGGCCATCGTGACCGTCCAAAGCGGACGTATGGGTTGTTTGGGCATTGGCTCGAGTCGTAACCCTCCGTTTTTGGGGGAAAACAAGGGAGAACCCATCACCTTCAGCACATTTCCCTCTGCCACAGCACGCCACGCAACCAGGTGATTTTCCTATTGATTGCCGTTCCAAGCTGCCATAGCGGGCAATGCCGCAGGGATACTGTCCAGATTTCCAAACCAAAGCAGATAGGCCTTCTCGCCGAGGCGCAGCTGCGCGGTCGATCAAGCCCCAGGCCCTGGTGCTCCTGAGGGCTGCGGGGACACCCAGGACTACGCTGCTGAGGGCAGGTGGCTCCGGGCCTCAGTGCCCTGCCAGTGGGCTCTACTTGGGAATCCGTGCTCTTGCACGGGGTGGGGAGGGGGGAGTCGGTTGCAGGGGGGCCTGCCTACACATGCCTCTTCTTCTGTCACTTTGGCTGCGGCTGAGCCTGGCACTGGGTGCGTGCATGCTCAGGAGACAGGCTTCTGCATGTCTCTGGACAGGCCCCGTGCCAGCTGGGACCTGAGCCCCAGCGCAGGTGCACCACCTGCGCTCAGGTTCCTTGGACCGGCCCAGGTCAGCTGAGAGGGAGGAGAACATGGTCCTGACCGCGGAGGGAAGCAAAAGTGCCGACACCTGCCAGCGGGAGAGCCGCATCCGACAGCCCTGTGGGATCTAAGCCCCCTCTCGCTCCATCCGCTGCCTCCCTCCTCACCCCCTCCTTTCGGGGCGCCGAGACGGCGCCCGGGCTGGGGGTGGCGGAGGGGGAGGGGCAAGCGCTAGGCCTCCCGCGCCGCCGTAGACCGCTCTCTGACGCCCCGCAAAGCCGGGACCAAAGCGCAGGCGCCCCGGCCCGCTGGGACGGCCACGCCCAGCGCCGCCCTGGCGCGCAGGCGCCACTCACCCCGCACCCGGCAGACTCGTCCCGACCCCGCCCCTCCTGGTTGCTCTGGAGACGGTGGCCACCGGCGGGAGGTGCCCAAGCCCGGGAGTGGGAAGACAGCTGTGAAGGATTGGGGCCGGGGGGGCGGGGGGGGGAGGCGTTTTCTGCACTCGGGAGTTGTCCCCAGTGGCAGTGCCGGGACAGATGCGGCCAATAGGCATCCTGCCGAAACCCACCCAATGCACTTCGGGGAGCGCGTCCACTGCCAGGAAAACCTCCAGCGCTGGGGGAAGCGGGGTTCCAAAATGTATCCACCGAATGCCAGCAGGAGGCCACGGGGACGCGACGGAAGGGGTCGCCGACGTGGGTGCAGCCTGCTGGGTGGGGACCGGGCTAGGAGAGAAGCTCTGCTATGCTGTCCTGGACAGTTGTTCCCTCCTGTGTGTCTGGTGAAAAGCCAAGAGACAGAAGAAGCTCCAGGAACCAGAGAGCGGCTCCGTTGCCCAAAGTCGGAGCCAAAACTTCCACCGCTAGGGGCCACTGTTGGATAGGAATAGTTCCTTCCTCACACTTGCTGGGGGGCAGAGGGCTGAGTTCTAAGGCAGGGGGAGGGGCAGGGCCCCTTGCAGAAAGGGCTGTGGGGGAAGGGACCCCTGGGCCAGCTCTGGGGCTGCTGGGAGAGCCCCCTCTCCATGCCATAGCTCACCTGGCCCAGGCGCCAAGGGTCTGGGTCGGGCCAGGCTGCCAGACCCGTCTGAAGAGGGGGTTTCCTCGCCAACCAAAGTCCCCGAGGCCTCCTCAAGCGGGGGCCTACCTAGGGCCGGCCGGCCTTGCCCTGCAGGTCTCTCCCACGGCAATGGTCACAGACATGCTGTCTCCCATCGCCGTCACCTCCACCTTACGTCAGGGGAACCCCGGCCTTTCCCACCGGTGGCCTGCGGGCTTCGGCCTGGCTCCCGGAGAGGACAGGCCCAGAGTCTTCCCTCTCCCTTGTCAATGACCTCTCTTTCTCTGCGTTTCTTTTCTGGGACGAGAGGGGCCCCAGAGCACCCCGACGACTCTGAGCAATGAGCCTGCCCTTTCTCCTCTCGCCCTCCTTTTTGGGACCGTACCAAGCGACGAGCGTTTCTCTCGGCTCTGGGGCCGCGGGACGCAAAACGAAACTGCTTACCTATTGGGTGGTGAGACACTTGCGTGGAAATCATTTCTGCTCACTTGAGGCAGGCACTGCGGTCAAGTGGGCTTACAGGTCCAGGGGTTCCATGGACCGGGTATATTCTAAGCGGCCATCGTGACCGTCCAAAGCGGACGTATGGGTTGTTTGGGCATTGGCTCGAGTCGTAACCCTCCGTTTTTGGGGGAAAACAAGGGAGAACCCATCACCTTCAGCACATTTCCCTCTGCCACAGCACGCCACGCAACCAGGTGATTTTCCTATTGATTGCCGTTCCAAGCTGCCATAGCGGGCAATGCCGCAGGGATACTGTCCAGATTTCCAAACCAAAGCAGATAGGCCTTCTCGCCGAGGCGCAGCTGCGCGGTCGATCAAGCCCCAGGCCCTGGTGCTCCTGAGGGCTGCGGGGACACCCAGGACTACGCTGCTGAGGGCAGGTGGCTCCGGGCCTCAGTGCCCTGCCAGTGGGCTCTACTTGGGAATCCGTGCTCTTGCACGGGGTGGGGAGGGGGGAGTCGGTTGCAGGGGGGCCTGCCTACACATGCCTCTTCTTCTGTCACTTTGGCTGCGGCTGAGCCTGGCACTGGGTGCGTGCATGCTCAGGAGACAGGCTTCTGCATGTCTCTGGACAGGCCCCGTGCCAGCTGGGACCTGAGCCCCAGCGCAGGTGCACCACCTGCGCTCAGGTTCCTTGGACCGGCCCAGGTCAGCTGAGAGGGAGGAGAACATGGTCCTGACCGCGGAGGGAAGCAAAAGTGCCGACACCTGCCAGCGGGAGAGCCGCATCCGACAGCCCTGTGGGATCTAAGCCCCCTCTCGCTCCATCCGCTGCCTCCCTCCTCACCCCCTCCTTTCGGGGCGCCGAGACGGCGCCCGGGCTGGGGGTGGCGGAGGGGGAGGGGCAAGCGCTAGGCCTCCCGCGCCGCCGTAGACCCCTCTCTGACGCCCCGCAAAGCCGGGACCAAAGCGCAGGCGCCCCGGCCCGCTGGGACGGCCACGCCCAGCGCCGCCCTGGCGCGCAGGCGCCACTCACCCCGCACCCGGCAGACTCGCCCCGACCCCGCCCCTCCTGGTTGCTCTGGAGACGGTGGCCACCGGCGGGAGGTGCCCAAGCCCGGGAGTGGGAAGACAGCTGTGAAGGATTGCGGCGGGGGGGCGGGGGGGGGGGGGAGGCGTTTTCTGCACTCGGGAGTTGTCCCCAGTGGCAGTGCCGGGACAGATGCGGCCAATAGGCATCCTGCCGAAACCCACCCAATGCACTTCGGGGAGCGCGTCCACTGCCAGGAAAACCTCCAGCGCTGGGGGAAGCGGGGTTCCAAAATGTATCCACCGAATGCCAGCAGGAGGCCACGGGGACGCGACGGAAGGGGTCGCCGATGTGGGTGCAGCCTGCTGGGTGGGGACCGGGCTAGGAGAGAAGCTCTGCTATGCTGTCCTGGACAGTTGTTCCCTCCTGTGTGTCTGGTGAAAAGCCAAGAGACAGAAGAAGCTCCAGGAACCAGAGAGCGGCTCCGTTGCCCAAAGTCGGAGCCAAAACTTCCACCGCTAGGGGCCACTGTTGGATAGGAATAGTTCCTTCCTCACACTTGCTGGGGGGCAGAGGGCTGAGTTCTAAGGCAGGGGGAGGGGCAGGGCCCCTTGCAGAAAGGGCTGTGGGGGAAGGGACCCCTGGGCCAGCTCTGGGGCTGCTGGGAGAGCCCCCTCTCCATGCCATAGCTCACCTGGCCCAGGCGCCAAGGGTCTGGGTCGGGCCAGGCTGCCAGACCCGTCTGAAGAGGGGGTTTCCTCGCCAACCAAAGTCCCCGAGGCCTCCTCAAGCGGGGGCCTACCTAGGGCCGGCCGGCCTTGCCCTGCAGGTCTCTCCCACGGCAATGGTCACAGACATGCTGTCTCCCATCGCCGTCACCTCCACCTTACGTCAGGGGAACCCCGGCCTTTCCCACCGGTGGCCTGCGGGCTTCGGCCTGGGCTCCCGGCCAGGCCTGCAGAGGCCTGGCTCCCGGAGAGGACAGGCCCAGAGTCTTCCCTCTCCCTTGTCAATGACCTCTCTTTCTCTGCGTTTCTTTCCTGGGACGAGAGGGGCCCCAGAGCACCCCGACGACTCTGAGCAATGAGCCTGCCCTTTCTCCTCTCGCCCTCCTTTTTGGGACCGTACCAAGCGACGAGCGTTTCTCTCGGCTCTGGGGCCGCGGGACGCAAAACGAAACTGCTTACCTATTGGGTGGTGAGACACTTGCGTGGAAATCATTTCTGCTCACTTGAGGCAGGCACTGCGGTCAAGTGGGCTTACAGGTCCAGGGGTTCCATGGACCGGGTATATTCTAAGCGGCCATCGTGACCGTCCAAAGCGGACGTATGGGTTGTTTGGGCATTGGCTCGAGTCGTAACCCTCCGTTTTTGGGGGAAAACAAGGGAGAACCCATCACCTTCAGCACATTTCCCTCTGCCACAGCACGCCACGCAACCAGGTGATTTTCCTATTGATTGCCGTTCCAAGCTGCCATAGCGGGCAATGCCGCAGGGATACTGTCCAGATTTCCAAACCAAAGCAGATAGGCCTTCTCGCCGAGGCGCAGCTGCGCGGTCGATCAAGCCCCAGGCCCTGGTGCTCCTGAGGGCTGCGGGGACACCCAGGACTACGCTGCTGAGGGCAGGTGGCTCCGGGCCTCAGTGCCCTGCCAGTGGGCTCTACTTGGGAATCCGTGCTCTTGCACGGGGTGGGGAGGGGGGAGTCGGTTGCAGGGGGGCCTGCCTACACATGCCTCTTCTTCTGTCACTTTGGCTGCGGCTGAGCCTGGCACTGGGTGCGTGCATGCTCAGGAGACAGGCTTCTGCATGTCTCTGGACAGGCCCCGTGCCAGCTGGGACCTGAGCCCCAGCGCAGGTGCACCACCTGCGCTCAGGTTCCTTGGACCGGCCCAGGTCAGCTGAGAGGGAGGAGAACATGGTCCTGACCGCGGAGGGAAGCAAAAGTGCCGACACCTGCCAGCGGGAGAGCCGCATCCGACAGCCCTGTGGGATCTAAGCCCCCTCTCGCTCCATCCGCTGCCTCCCTCCTCACCCCCTCCTTTCGGGGCGCCGAGACGGCGCCCGGGCTGGGGGTGGCGGAGGGGGAGGGGCAAGCGCTAGGCCTCCCGCGCCGCCGTAGACCGCTCTCTGACGCCCCGCAAAGCCGGGACCAAAGCGCAGGCGCCCCGGCCCGCTGGGACGGCCACGCCCAGCGCCGCCCTGGCGCGCAGGCGCCACTCACCCCGCACCCGGCAGACTCGTCCCGACCCCGCCCCTCCTGGTTGCTCTGGAGACGGTGGCCACCGGCGGGAGGTGCCCAAGCCCGGGAGTGGGAAGACAGCTGTGAAGGATTGGGGCCGGGGGGGCGGGGGGGGGAGGCGTTTTCTGCACTCGGGAGTTGTCCCCAGTGGCAGTGCCGGGACAGATGCGGCCAATAGGCATCCTGCCGAAACCCACCCAATGCACTTCGGGGAGCGCGTCCACTGCCAGGAAAACCTCCAGCGCTGGGGGAAGCGGGGTTCCAAAATGTATCCACCGAATGCCAGCAGGAGGCCACGGGGACGCGACGGAAGGGGTCGCCGACGTGGGTGCAGCCTGCTGGGTGGGGACCGGGCTAGGAGAGAAGCTCTGCTATGCTGTCCTGGACAGTTGTTCCCTCCTGTGTGTCTGGTGAAAAGCCAAGAGACAGAAGAAGCTCCAGGAACCAGAGAGCGGCTCCGTTGCCCAAAGTCGGAGCCAAAACTTCCACCGCTAGGGGCCACTGTTGGATAGGAATAGTTCCTTCCTCACACTTGCTGGGGGGCAGAGGGCTGAGTTCTAAGGCAGGGGGAGGGGCAGGGCCCCTTGCAGAAAGGGCTGTGGGGGAAGGGACCCCTGGGCCAGCTCTGGGGCTGCTGGGAGAGCCCCCTCTCCATGCCATAGCTCACCTGGCCCAGGCGCCAAGGGTCTGGGTCGGGCCAGGCTGCCAGACCCGTCTGAAGAGGGGGTTTCCTCGCCAACCAAAGTCCCCGAGGCCTCCTCAAGCGGGGGCCTACCTAGGGCCGGCCGGCCTTGCCCTGCAGGTCTCTCCCACGGCAATGGTCACAGACATGCTGTCTCCCATCGCCGTCACCTCCACCTTACGTCAGGGGAACCCCGGCCTTTCCCACCGGTGGCCTGCGGGCTTCGGCCTGGCTCCCGGAGAGGACAGGCCCAGAGTCTTCCCTCTCCCTTGTCAATGACCTCTCTTTCTCTGCGTTTCTTTTCTGGGACGAGAGGGGCCCCAGAGCACCCCGACGACTCTGAGCAATGAGCCTGCCCTTTCTCCTCTCGCCCTCCTTTTTGGGACCGTACCAAGCGACGAGCGTTTCTCTCGGCTCTGGGGCCGCGGGACGCAAAACGAAACTGCTTACCTATTGGGTGGTGAGACACTTGCGTGGAAATCATTTCTGCTCACTTGAGGCAGGCACTGCGGTCAAGTGGGCTTACAGGTCCAGGGGTTCCATGGACCGGGTATATTCTAAGCGGCCATCGTGACCGTCCAAAGCGGACGTATGGGTTGTTTGGGCATTGGCTCGAGTCGTAACCCTCCGTTTTTGGGGGAAAACAAGGGAGAACCCATCACCTTCAGCACATTTCCCTCTGCCACAGCACGCCACGCAACCAGGTGATTTTCCTATTGATTGCCGTTCCAAGCTGCCATAGCGGGCAATGCCGCAGGGATACTGTCCAGATTTCCAAACCAAAGCAGATAGGCCTTCTCGCCGAGGCGCAGCTGCGCGGTCGATCAAGCCCCAGGCCCTGGTGCTCCTGAGGGCTGCGGGGACACCCAGGACTACGCTGCTGAGGGCAGGTGGCTCCGGGCCTCAGTGCCCTGCCAGTGGGCTCTACTTGGGAATCCGTGCTCTTGCACGGGGTGGGGAGGGGGGAGTCGGTTGCAGGGGGGCCTGCCTACACATGCCTCTTCTTCTGTCACTTTGGCTGCGGCTGAGCCTGGCACTGGGTGCGTGCATGCTCAGGAGACAGGCTTCTGCATGTCTCTGGACAGGCCCCGTGCCAGCTGGGACCTGAGCCCCAGCGCAGGTGCACCACCTGCGCTCAGGTTCCTTGGACCGGCCCAGGTCAGCTGAGAGGGAGGAGAACATGGTCCTGACCGCGGAGGGAAGCAAAAGTGCCGACACCTGCCAGCGGGAGAGCCGCATCCGACAGCCCTGTGGGATCTAAGCCCCCTCTCGCTCCATCCGCTGCCTCCCTCCTCACCCCCTCCTTTCGGGGCGCCGAGACGGCGCCCGGGCTGGGGGTGGCGGAGGGGGAGGGGCAAGCGCTAGGCCTCCCGCGCCGCCGTAGACCCCTCTCTGACGCCCCGCAAAGCCGGGACCAAAGCGCAGGCGCCCCGGCCCGCTGGGACGGCCACGCCCAGCGCCGCCCTGGCGCGCAGGCGCCACTCACCCCGCACCCGGCAGACTCGCCCCGACCCCGCCCCTCCTGGTTGCTCTGGAGACGGTGGCCACCGGCGGGAGGTGCCCAAGCCCGGGAGTGGGAAGACAGCTGTGAAGGATTGCGGCGGGGGGGCGGGGGGGGGGGGAGGCGTTTTCTGCACTCGGGAGTTGTCCCCAGTGGCAGTGCCGGGACAGATGCGGCCAATAGGCATCCTGCCGAAACCCACCCAATGCACTTCGGGGAGCGCGTCCACTGCCAGGAAAACCTCCAGCGCTGGGGGAAGCGGGGTTCCAAAATGTATCCACCGAATGCCAGCAGGAGGCCACGGGGACGCGACGGAAGGGGTCGCCGATGTGGGTGCAGCCTGCTGGGTGGGGACCGGGCTAGGAGAGAAGCTCTGCTATGCTGTCCTGGACAGTTGTTCCCTCCTGTGTGTCTGGTGAAAAGCCAAGAGACAGAAGAAGCTCCAGGAACCAGAGAGCGGCTCCGTTGCCCAAAGTCGGAGCCAAAACTTCCACCGCTAGGGGCCACTGTTGGATAGGAATAGTTCCTTCCTCACACTTGCTGGGGGGCAGAGGGCTGAGTTCTAAGGCAGGGGGAGGGGCAGGGCCCCTTGCAGAAAGGGCTGTGGGGGAAGGGACCCCTGGGCCAGCTCTGGGGCTGCTGGGAGAGCCCCCTCTCCATGCCATAGCTCACCTGGCCCAGGCGCCAAGGGTCTGGGTCGGGCCAGGCTGCCAGACCCGTCTGAAGAGGGGGTTTCCTCGCCAACCAAAGTCCCCGAGGCCTCCTCAAGCGGGGGCCTACCTAGGGCCGGCCGGCCTTGCCCTGCAGGTCTCTCCCACGGCAATGGTCACAGACATGCTGTCTCCCATCGCCGTCACCTCCACCTTACGTCAGGGGAACCCCGGCCTTTCCCACCGGTGGCCTGCGGGCTTCGGCCTGGGCTCCCGGCCAGGCCTGCAGAGGCCTGGCTCCCGGAGAGGACAGGCCCAGAGTCTTCCCTCTCCCTTGTCAATGACCTCTCTTTCTCTGCGTTTCTTTCCTGGGACGAGAGGGGCCCCAGAGCACCCCGACGACTCTGAGCAATGAGCCTGCCCTTTCTCCTCTCGCCCTCCTTTTTGGGACCGTACCAAGCGACGAGCGTTTCTCTCGGCTCTGGGGCCGCGGGACGCAAAACGAAACTGCTTACCTATTGGGTGGTGAGACACTTGCGTGGAAATCATTTCTGCTCACTTGAGGCAGGCACTGCGGTCAAGTGGGCTTACAGGTCCAGGGGTTCCATGGACCGGGTATATTCTAAGCGGCCATCGTGACCGTCCAAAGCGGACGTATGGGTTGTTTGGGCATTGGCTCGAGTCGTAACCCTCCGTTTTTGGGGGAAAACAAGGGAGAACCCATCACCTTCAGCACATTTCCCTCTGCCACAGCACGCCACGCAACCAGGTGATTTTCCTATTGATTGCCGTTCCAAGCTGCCATAGCGGGCAATGCCGCAGGGATACTGTCCAGATTTCCAAACCAAAGCAGATAGGCCTTCTCGCCGAGGCGCAGCTGCGCGGTCGATCAAGCCCCAGGCCCTGGTGCTCCTGAGGGCTGCGGGGACACCCAGGACTACGCTGCTGAGGGCAGGTGGCTCCGGGCCTCAGTGCCCTGCCAGTGGGCTCTACTTGGGAATCCGTGCTCTTGCACGGGGTGGGGAGGGGGGAGTCGGTTGCAGGGGGGCCTGCCTACACATGCCTCTTCTTCTGTCACTTTGGCTGCGGCTGAGCCTGGCACTGGGTGCGTGCATGCTCAGGAGACAGGCTTCTGCATGTCTCTGGACAGGCCCCGTGCCAGCTGGGACCTGAGCCCCAGCGCAGGTGCACCACCTGCGCTCAGGTTCCTTGGACCGGCCCAGGTCAGCTGAGAGGGAGGAGAACATGGTCCTGACCGCGGAGGGAAGCAAAAGTGCCGACACCTGCCAGCGGGAGAGCCGCATCCGACAGCCCTGTGGGATCTAAGCCCCCTCTCGCTCCATCCGCTGCCTCCCTCCTCACCCCCTCCTTTCGGGGCGCCGAGACGGCGCCCGGGCTGGGGGTGGCGGAGGGGGAGGGGCAAGCGCTAGGCCTCCCGCGCCGCCGTAGACCGCTCTCTGACGCCCCGCAAAGCCGGGACCAAAGCGCAGGCGCCCCGGCCCGCTGGGACGGCCACGCCCAGCGCCGCCCTGGCGCGCAGGCGCCACTCACCCCGCACCCGGCAGACTCGTCCCGACCCCGCCCCTCCTGGTTGCTCTGGAGACGGTGGCCACCGGCGGGAGGTGCCCAAGCCCGGGAGTGGGAAGACAGCTGTGAAGGATTGGGGCCGGGGGGGCGGGGGGGGGAGGCGTTTTCTGCACTCGGGAGTTGTCCCCAGTGGCAGTGCCGGGACAGATGCGGCCAATAGGCATCCTGCCGAAACCCACCCAATGCACTTCGGGGAGCGCGTCCACTGCCAGGAAAACCTCCAGCGCTGGGGGAAGCGGGGTTCCAAAATGTATCCACCGAATGCCAGCAGGAGGCCACGGGGACGCGACGGAAGGGGTCGCCGACGTGGGTGCAGCCTGCTGGGTGGGGACCGGGCTAGGAGAGAAGCTCTGCTATGCTGTCCTGGACAGTTGTTCCCTCCTGTGTGTCTGGTGAAAAGCCAAGAGACAGAAGAAGCTCCAGGAACCAGAGAGCGGCTCCGTTGCCCAAAGTCGGAGCCAAAACTTCCACCGCTAGGGGCCACTGTTGGATAGGAATAGTTCCTTCCTCACACTTGCTGGGGGGCAGAGGGCTGAGTTCTAAGGCAGGGGGAGGGGCAGGGCCCCTTGCAGAAAGGGCTGTGGGGGAAGGGACCCCTGGGCCAGCTCTGGGGCTGCTGGGAGAGCCCCCTCTCCATGCCATAGCTCACCTGGCCCAGGCGCCAAGGGTCTGGGTCGGGCCAGGCTGCCAGACCCGTCTGAAGAGGGGGTTTCCTCGCCAACCAAAGTCCCCGAGGCCTCCTCAAGCGGGGGCCTACCTAGGGCCGGCCGGCCTTGCCCTGCAGGTCTCTCCCACGGCAATGGTCACAGACATGCTGTCTCCCATCGCCGTCACCTCCACCTTACGTCAGGGGAACCCCGGCCTTTCCCACCGGTGGCCTGCGGGCTTCGGCCTGGCTCCCGGAGAGGACAGGCCCAGAGTCTTCCCTCTCCCTTGTCAATGACCTCTCTTTCTCTGCCTTTCTTTTCTGGGACGAGAGGGGCCCCAGAGCACCCCGACGACTCTGAGCAATGAGCCTGCCCTTTCTCCTCTCGCCCTCCTTTTTGGGACCGTACCAAGCGACGAGCGTTTCTCTCGGCTCTGGGGCCGCGGGACGCAAAACGAAACTGCTTACCTATTGGGTGGTGAGACACTTGCGTGGAAATCATTTCTGCTCACTTGAGGCAGGCACTGCGGTCAAGTGGGCTTACAGGTCCAGGGGTTCCATGGACCGGGTATATTCTAAGCGGCCATCGTGACCGTCCAAAGCGGACGTATGGGTTGTTTGGGCATTGGCTCGAGTCGTAACCCTCCGTTTTTGGGGGAAAACAAGGGAGAACCCATCACCTTCAGCACATTTCCCTCTGCCACAGCACGCCACGCAACCAGGTGATTTTCCTATTGATTGCCGTTCCAAGCTGCCATAGCGGGCAATGCCGCAGGGATACTGTCCAGATTTCCAAACCAAAGCAGATAGGCCTTCTCGCCGAGGCGCAGCTGCGCGGTCGATCAAGCCCCAGGCCCTGGTGCTCCTGAGGGCTGCGGGGACACCCAGGACTACGCTGCTGAGGGCAGGTGGCTCCGGGCCTCAGTGCCCTGCCAGTGGGCTCTACTTGGGAATCCGTGCTCTTGCACGGGGTGGGGAGGGGGGAGTCGGTTGCAGGGGGGCCTGCCTACACATGCCTCTTCTTCTGTCACTTTGGCTGCGGCTGAGCCTGGCACTGGGTGCGTGCATGCTCAGGAGACAGGCTTCTGCATGTCTCTGGACAGGCCCCGTGCCAGCTGGGACCTGAGCCCCAGCGCAGGTGCACCACCTGCGCTCAGGTTCCTTGGACCGGCCCAGGTCAGCTGAGAGGGAGGAGAACATGGTCCTGACCGCGGAGGGAAGCAAAAGTGCCGACACCTGCCAGCGGGAGAGCCGCATCCGACAGCCCTGTGGGATCTAAGCCCCCTCTCGCTCCATCCGCTGCCTCCCTCCTCACCCCCTCCTTTCGGGGCGCCGAGACGGCGCCCGGGCTGGGGGTGGCGGAGGGGGAGGGGCAAGCGCTAGGCCTCCCGCGCCGCCGTAGACCCCTCTCTGACGCCCCGCAAAGCCGGGACCAAAGCGCAGGCGCCCCGGCCCGCTGGGACGGCCACGCCCAGCGCCGCCCTGGCGCGCAGGCGCCACTCACCCCGCACCCGGCAGACTCGCCCCGACCCCGCCCCTCCTGGTTGCTCTGGAGACGGTGGCCACCGGCGGGAGGTGCCCAAGCCCGGGAGTGGGAAGACAGCTGTGAAGGATTGCGGCGGGGGGGCGGGGGGGGGGGGAGGCGTTTTCTGCACTCGGGAGTTGTCCCCAGTGGCAGTGCCGGGACAGATGCGGCCAATAGGCATCCTGCCGAAACCCACCCAATGCACTTCGGGGAGCGCGTCCACTGCCAGGAAAACCTCCAGCGCTGGGGGAAGCGGGGTTCCAAAATGTATCCACCGAATGCCAGCAGGAGGCCACGGGGACGCGACGGAAGGGGTCGCCGACGTGGGTGCAGCCTGCTGGGTGGGGACCGGGCTAGGAGAGAAGCTCTGCTATGCTGTCCTGGACAGTTGTTCCCTCCTGTGTGTCTGGTGAAAAGCCAAGAGACAGAAGAAGCTCCAGGAACCAGAGAGCGGCTCCGTTGCCCAAAGTCGGAGCCAAAACTTCCACCGCTAGGGGCCACTGTTGGATAGGAATAGTTCCTTCCTCACACTTGCTGGGGGGCAGAGGGCTGAGTTCTAAGGCAGGGGGAGGGGCAGGGCCCCTTGCAGAAAGGGCTGTGGGGGAAGGGACCCCTGGGCCAGCTCTGGGGCTGCTGGGAGAGCCCCCTCTCCATGCCATAGCTCACCTGGCCCAGGCGCCAAGGGTCTGGGTCGGGCCAGGCTGCCAGACCCGTCTGAAGAGGGGGTTTCCTCGCCAACCAAAGTCCCCGAGGCCTCCTCAAGCGGGGGCCTACCTAGGGCCGGCCGGCCTTGCCCTGCAGGTCTCTCCCACGGCAATGGTCACAGACATGCTGTCTCCCATCGCCGTCACCTCCACCTTACGTCAGGGGAACCCCGGCCTTTCCCACCGGTGGCCTGCGGGCTTCGGCCTGGGCTCCCGGCCAGGCCTGCAGAGGCCTGGCTCCCGGAGAGGACAGGCCCAGAGTCTTCCCTCTCCCTTGTCAATGACCTCTCTTTCTCTGCGTTTCTTTCCTGGGACGAGAGGGGCCCCAGAGCACCCCGACGACTCTGAGCAATGAGCCTGCCCTTTCTCCTCTCGCCCTCCTTTTTGGGACCGTACCAAGCGACGAGCGTTTCTCTCGGCTCTGGGGCCGCGGGACGCAAAACGAAACTGCTTACCTATTGGGTGGTGAGACACTTGCGTGGAAATCATTTCTGCTCACTTGAGGCAGGCACTGCGGTCAAGTGGGCTTACAGGTCCAGGGGTTCCATGGACCGGGTATATTCTAAGCGGCCATCGTGACCGTCCAAAGCGGACGTATGGGTTGTTTGGGCATTGGCTCGAGTCGTAACCCTCCGTTTTTGGGGGAAAACAAGGGAGAACCCATCACCTTCAGCACATTTCCCTCTGCCACAGCACGCCACGCAACCAGGTGATTTTCCTATTGATTGCCGTTCCAAGCTGCCATAGCGGGCAATGCCGCAGGGATACTGTCCAGATTTCCAAACCAAAGCAGATAGGCCTTCTCGCCGAGGCGCAGCTGCGCGGTCGATCAAGCCCCAGGCCCTGGTGCTCCTGAGGGCTGCGGGGACACCCAGGACTACGCTGCTGAGGGCAGGTGGCTCCGGGCCTCAGTGCCCTGCCAGTGGGCTCTACTTGGGAATCCGTGCTCTTGCACGGGGTGGGGAGGGGGGAGTCGGTTGCAGGGGGGCCTGCCTACACATGCCTCTTCTTCTGTCACTTTGGCTGCGGCTGAGCCTGGCACTGGGTGCGTGCATGCTCAGGAGACAGGCTTCTGCATGTCTCTGGACAGGCCCCGTGCCAGCTGGGACCTGAGCCCCAGCGCAGGTGCACCACCTGCGCTCAGGTTCCTTGGACCGGCCCAGGTCAGCTGAGAGGGAGGAGAACATGGTCCTGACCGCGGAGGGAAGCAAAAGTGCCGACACCTGCCAGCGGGAGAGCCGCATCCGACAGCCCTGTGGGATCTAAGCCCCCTCTCGCTCCATCCGCTGCCTCCCTCCTCACCCCCTCCTTTCGGGGCGCCGAGACGGCGCCCGGGCTGGGGGTGGCGGAGGGGGAGGGGCAAGCGCTAGGCCTCCCGCGCCGCCGTAGACCGCTCTCTGACGCCCCGCAAAGCCGGGACCAAAGCGCAGGCGCCCCGGCCCGCTGGGACGGCCACGCCCAGCGCCGCCCTGGCGCGCAGGCGCCACTCACCCCGCACCCGGCAGACTCGTCCCGACCCCGCCCCTCCTGGTTGCTCTGGAGACGGTGGCCACCGGCGGGAGGTGCCCAAGCCCGGGAGTGGGAAGACAGCTGTGAAGGATTGGGGCCGGGGGGGCGGGGGGGGGAGGCGTTTTCTGCACTCGGGAGTTGTCCCCAGTGGCAGTGCCGGGACAGATGCGGCCAATAGGCATCCTGCCGAAACCCACCCAATGCACTTCGGGGAGCGCGTCCACTGCCAGGAAAACCTCCAGCGCTGGGGGAAGCGGGGTTCCAAAATGTATCCACCGAATGCCAGCAGGAGGCCACGGGGACGCGACGGAAGGGGTCGCCGACGTGGGTGCAGCCTGCTGGGTGGGGACCGGGCTAGGAGAGAAGCTCTGCTATGCTGTCCTGGACAGTTGTTCCCTCCTGTGTGTCTGGTGAAAAGCCAAGAGACAGAAGAAGCTCCAGGAACCAGAGAGCGGCTCCGTTGCCCAAAGTCGGAGCCAAAACTTCCACCGCTAGGGGCCACTGTTGGATAGGAATAGTTCCTTCCTCACACTTGCTGGGGGGCAGAGGGCTGAGTTCTAAGGCAGGGGGAGGGGCAGGGCCCCTTGCAGAAAGGGCTGTGGGGGAAGGGACCCCTGGGCCAGCTCTGGGGCTGCTGGGAGAGCCCCCTCTCCATGCCATAGCTCACCTGGCCCAGGCGCCAAGGGTCTGGGTCGGGCCAGGCTGCCAGACCCGTCTGAAGAGGGGGTTTCCTCGCCAACCAAAGTCCCCGAGGCCTCCTCAAGCGGGGGCCTACCTAGGGCCGGCCGGCCTTGCCCTGCAGGTCTCTCCCACGGCAATGGTCACAGACATGCTGTCTCCCATCGCCGTCACCTCCACCTTACGTCAGGGGAACCCCGGCCTTTCCCACCGGTGGCCTGCGGGCTTCGGCCTGGGCTCCCGGCCAGGCCTGCAGAGGCCTGGCTCCCGGAGAGGACAGGCCCAGAGTCTTCCCTCTCCCTTGTCAATGACCTCTCTTTCTCTGCGTTTCTTTCCTGGGACGAGAGGGGCCCCAGAGCACCCCGACGACTCTGAGCAATGAGCCTGCCCTTTCTCCTCTCGCCCTCCTTTTTGGGACCGTACCAAGCGACGAGCGTTTCTCTCGGCTCTGGGGCCGCGGGACGCAAAACGAAACTGCTTACCTATTGGGTGGTGAGACACTTGCGTGGAAATCATTTCTGCTCACTTGAGGCAGGCACTGCGGTCAAGTGGGCTTACAGGTCCAGGGGTTCCATGGACCGGGTATATTCTAAGCGGCCATCGTGACCGTCCAAAGCGGACGTATGGGTTGTTTGGGCATTGGCTCGAGTCGTAACCCTCCGTTTTTGGGGGAAAACAAGGGAGAACCCATCACCTTCAGCACATTTCCCTCTGCCACAGCACGCCACGCAACCAGGTGATTTTCCTATTGATTGCCGTTCCAAGCTGCCATAGCGGGCAATGCCGCAGGGATACTGTCCAGATTTCCAAACCAAAGCAGATAGGCCTTCTCGCCGAGGCGCAGCTGCGCGGTCGATCAAGCCCCAGGCCCTGGTGCTCCTGAGGGCTGCGGGGACACCCAGGACTACGCTGCTGAGGGCAGGTGGCTCCGGGCCTCAGTGCCCTGCCAGTGGGCTCTACTTGGGAATCCGTGCTCTTGCACGGGGTGGGGAGGGGGGAGTCGGTTGCAGGGGGGCCTGCCTACACATGCCTCTTCTTCTGTCACTTTGGCTGCGGCTGAGCCTGGCACTGGGTGCGTGCATGCTCAGGAGACAGGCTTCTGCATGTCTCTGGACAGGCCCCGTGCCAGCTGGGACCTGAGCCCCAGCGCAGGTGCACCACCTGCGCTCAGGTTCCTTGGACCGGCCCAGGTCAGCTGAGAGGGAGGAGAACATGGTCCTGACCGCGGAGGGAAGCAAAAGTGCCGACACCTGCCAGCGGGAGAGCCGCATCCGACAGCCCTGTGGGATCTAAGCCCCCTCTCGCTCCATCCGCTGCCTCCCTCCTCACCCCCTCCTTTCGGGGCGCCGAGACGGCGCCCGGGCTGGGGGTGGCGGAGGGGGAGGGGCAAGCGCTAGGCCTCCCGCGCCGCCGTAGACCGCTCTCTGACGCCCCGCAAAGCCGGGACCAAAGCGCAGGCGCCCGGGCCCGCTGGGACGGCCACGCCCAGCGCCGCCCTGGCGCGCAGGCGCCACTCACCCCGCACCCGGCAGACTCGTCCCGACCCCGCCCCTCCTGGTTGCTCTGGAGACGGTGGCCACCGGCGGGAGGTGCCCAAGCCCGGGAGTGGGAAGACAGCTGTGAAGGATTGGGGCCGGGGGGGCGGGGGGGGGGAGGCGTTTTCTGCACTCGGGAGTTGTCCCCAGTGGCAGTGCCGGGACAGATGCGGCCAATAGGCATCCTGCCGAAACCCACCCAATGCACTTCGGGGAGCGCGTCCACTGCCAGGAAAACCTCCAGCGCTGGGGGAAGCGGGGTTCCAAAATGTATCCACCGAATGCCAGCAGGAGGCCACGGGGACGCGACGGAAGGGGTCGCCGACGTGGGTGCAGCCTGCTGGGTGGGGACCGGGCTAGGAGAGAAGCTCTGCTATGCTGTCCTGGACAGTTGTTCCCTCCTGTGTGTCTGGTGAAAAGCCAAGAGACAGAAGAAGCTCCAGGAACCAGAGAGCGGCTCCGTTGCCCAAAGTCGGAGCCAAAACTTCCACCGCTAGGGGCCACTGTTGGATAGGAATAGTTCCTTCCTCACACTTGCTGGGGGGCAGAGGGCTGAGTTCTAAGGCAGGGGGAGGGGCAGGGCCCCTTGCAGAAAGGGCTGTGGGGGAAGGGACCCCTGGGCCAGCTCTGGGGCTGCTGGGAGAGCCCCCTCTCCATGCCATAGCTCACCTGGCCCAGGCGCCAAGGGTCTGGGTCGGGCCAGGCTGCCAGACCCGTCTGAAGAGGGGGTTTCCTCGCCAACCAAAGTCCCCGAGGCCTCCTCAAGCGGGGGCCTACCTAGGGCCGGCCGGCCTTGCCCTGCAGGTCTCTCCCACGGCAATGGTCACAGACATGCTGTCTCCCATCGCCGTCACCTCCACCTTACGTCAGGGGAACCCCGGCCTTTCCCACCGGTGGCCTGCGGGCTTCGGCCTGGGCTCCCGGCCAGGCCTGCAGAGGCCTGGCTCCCGGAGAGGACAGGCCCAGAGTCTTCCCTCTCCCTTGTCAATGACCTCTCTTTCTCTGCGTTTCTTTCCTGGGACGAGAGGGGCCCCAGAGCACCCCGACGACTCTGAGCAATGAGCCTGCCCTTTCTCCTCTCGCCCTCCTTTTTGGGACCGTACCAAGCGACGAGCGTTTCTCTCGGCTCTGGGGCCGCGGGACGCAAAACGAAACTGCTTACCTATTGGGTGGTGAGACACTTGCGTGGAAATCATTTCTGCTCACTTGAGGCAGGCACTGCGGTCAAGTGGGCTTACAGGTCCAGGGGTTCCATGGACCGGGTATATTCTAAGCGGCCATCGTGACCGTCCAAAGCGGACGTATGGGTTGTTTGGGCATTGGCTCGAGTCGTAACCCTCCGTTTTTGGGGGAAAACAAGGGAGAACCCATCACCTTCAGCACATTTCCCTCTGCCACAGCACGCCACGCAACCAGGTGATTTTCCTATTGATTGCCGTTCCAAGCTGCCATAGCGGGCAATGCCGCAGGGATACTGTCCAGATTTCCAAACCAAAGCAGATAGGCCTTCTCGCCGAGGCGCAGCTGCGCGGTCGATCAAGCCCCAGGCCCTGGTGCTCCTGAGGGCTGCGGGGACACCCAGGACTACGCTGCTGAGGGCAGGTGGCTCCGGGCCTCAGTGCCCTGCCAGTGGGCTCTACTTGGGAATCCGTGCTCTTGCACGGGGTGGGGAGGGGGGAGTCGGTTGCAGGGGGGCCTGCCTACACATGCCTCTTCTTCTGTCACTTTGGCTGCGGCTGAGCCTGGCACTGGGTGCGTGCATGCTCAGGAGACAGGCTTCTGCATGTCTCTGGACAGGCCCCGTGCCAGCTGGGACCTGAGCCCCAGCGCAGGTGCACCACCTGCGCTCAGGTTCCTTGGACCGGCCCAGGTCAGCTGAGAGGGAGGAGAACATGGTCCTGACCGCGGAGGGAAGCAAAAGTGCCGACACCTGCCAGCGGGAGAGCCGCATCCGACAGCCCTGTGGGATCTAAGCCCCCTCTCGCTCCATCCGCTGCCTCCCTCCTCACCCCCTCCTTTCGGGGCGCCGAGACGGCGCCCGGGCTGGGGGTGGCGGAGGGGGAGGGGCAAGCGCTAGGCCTCCCGCGCCGCCGTAGACCGCTCTCTGACGCCCCGCAAAGCCGGGACCAAAGCGCAGGCGCCCGGGCCCGCTGGGACGGCCACGCCCAGCGCCGCCCTGGCGCGCAGGCGCCACTCACCCCGCACCCGGCAGACTCGTCCCGACCCCGCCCCTCCTGGTTGCTCTGGAGACGGTGGCCACCGGCGGGAGGTGCCCAAGCCCGGGAGTGGGAAGACAGCTGTGAAGGATTGGGGCTGGGGGGGGGGGGGAGGCGTTTTCTGCACTCGGGAGTTGTCCCCAGTGGCAGTGCCGGGACAGATGCGGCCAATAGGCATCCTGCCGAAACCCACCCAATGCACTTCGGGGAGCGCGTCCACTGCCAGGAAAACCTCCAGCGCTGGGGGAAGCGGGGTTCCAAAATGTATCCACCGAATGCCAGCAGGAGGCCACGGGGACGCGACGGAAGGGGTCGCCGACGTGGGTGCAGCCTGCTGGGTGGGGACCGGGCTAGGAGAGAAGCTCTGCTATGCTGTCCTGGACAGTTGTTCCCTCCTGTGTGTCTGGTGAAAAGCCAAGAGACAGAAGAAGCTCCAGGAACCAGAGAGCGGCTCCGTTGCCCAAAGTCGGAGCCAAAACTTCCACCGCTAGGGGCCACTGTTGGATAGGAATAGTTCCTTCCTCACACTTGCTGGGGGGCAGAGGGCTGAGTTCTAAGGCAGGGGGAGGGGCAGGGCCCCTTGCAGAAAGGGCTGTGGGGGAAGGGACCCCTGGGCCAGCTCTGGGGCTGCTGGGAGAGCCCCCTCTCCATGCCATAGCTCACCTGGCCCAGGCGCCAAGGGTCTGGGTCGGGCCAGGCTGCCAGACCCGTCTGAAGAGGGGGTTTCCTCGCCAACCAAAGTCCCCGAGGCCTCCTCAAGCGGGGGCCTACCTAGGGCCGGCCGGCCTTGCCCTGCAGGTCTCTCCCACGGCAATGGTCACAGACATGCTGTCTCCCATCGCCGTCACCTCCACCTTACGTCAGGGGAACCCCGGCCTTTCCCACCGGTGGCCTGCGGGCTTCGGCCTGGCTCCCGGAGAGGACAGGCCCAGAGTCTTCCCTCTCCCTTGTCAATGACCTCTCTTTCTCTGCCTTTCTTTTCTGGGACGAGAGGGGCCCCAGAGCACCCCGACGACTCTGAGCAATGAGCCTGCCCTTTCTCCTCTCGCCCTCCTTTTTGGGACCGTACCAAGCGACGAGCGTTTCTCTCGGCTCTGGGGCCGCGGGACGCAAAACGAAACTGCTTACCTATTGGGTGGTGAGACACTTGCGTGGAAATCATTTCTGCTCACTTGAGGCAGGCACTGGGGTCAAGTGGGCTTACAGGTCCAGGGGTTCCATGGACCGGGTATATTCTAAGCGGCCATCGTGACCGTCCAAAGCGGACGTATGGGTTGTTTGGGCATTGGCTCGAGTCGTAACCCTCCGTTTTTGGGGAAAACAAGGGAGAACCCATCACCTTCAGCACATTTCCCTCTGCCACAGCACGCCACGCAACCAGGTGATTTTCCTATTGATTGCCGTTCCAAGCTGCCATAGCGGGCAATGCCGCAGGGATACTGTCCAGATTTCCAAACCAAAGCAGATAGGCCTTCTCGCCGAGGCGCAGCTGCGCGGTCGATCAAGCCCCAGGCCCTGGTGCTCCTGAGGGCTGCGGGGACACCCAGGACTACGCTGCTGAGGGCAGGTGGCTCCGGGCCTCAGTGCCCTGCCAGTGGGCTCTACTTGGGAATCCGTGCTCTTGCACGGGGTGGGGAGGGGGGGAGTCGGTTGCAGGGGGGCCTGCCTACACATGCCTCTTCTTCTGTCACTTTGGCTGCGGCTGAGCCTGGCACTGGGTGCGTGCATGCTCAGGAGACAGGCTTCTGCATGTCTCTGGACAGGCCCCGTGCCAGCTGGGACCTGAGCCCCAGCGCAGGTGCACCACCTGCGCTCAGGTTCCTTGGACCGGCCCAGGTCAGCTGAGAGGGAGGAGAACATGGTCCTGACCGCGGAGGGAAGCAAAAGTGCCGACACCTGCCAGCGGGAGAGCCGCATCCGACAGCCCTGTGGGATCTAAGCCCCCTCTCGCTCCATCCGCTGCCTCCCTCCTCACCCCCCTCCTTTCGGGGCGCCGAGACGGCGCCCGGGCTGGGGGTGGCGGAGGGGGAGGGGCAAGCGCTAGGCCTCCCGCGCCGCCGTAGACCGCTCTCTGACGCCCCGCAAAGCCGGGACCAAAGCGCAGGCGCCCCGGCCCGCTGGGACGGCCACGCCCAGCGCCGCCCTGGCGCGCAGGCGCCACTCACCCCCGCACCCGGCAGACTCGTCCCGACCCCGCCCCTCCTGGTTGCTCTGGAGACGGTGGCCACCGGCGGGAGGTGCCCAAGCCCGGGAGTGGGAAGACAGCTGTGAAGGATTGGGGCCGGGGGGGCGGGGGGGGGGAGGCGTTTTCTGCACTCGGGAGTTGTCCCCAGTGGCAGTGCCGGGACAGATGCGGCCAATAGGCATCCTGCCGAAACCCACCCAATGCACTTCGGGGAGCGCGTCCACTGCCAGGAAAACCTCCAGCGCTGGGGGAAGCGGGGTTCCAAAATGTATCCACCGAATGCCAGCAGGAGGCCACGGGGACGCGACGGAAGGGGTCGCCGACGTGGGTGCAGCCTGCTGGGTGGGGACCGGGCTAGGAGAGAAGCTCTGCTATGCTGTCCTGGACAGTTGTTCCCTCCTGTGTGTCTGGTGAAAAGCCAAGAGACAGAAGAAGCTCCAGGAACCAGAGAGCGGCTCCGTTGCCCAAAGTCGGAGCCAAAACTTCCACCGCTAGGGGCCACTGTTGGATAGGAATAGTTCCTTCCTCACACTTGCTGGGGGGCAGAGGGCTGAGTTCTAAGGCAGGGGGAGGGGCAGGGCCCCTTGCAGAAAGGGCTGTGGGGGAAGGGACCCCTGGGCCAGCTCTGGGGCTGCTGGGAGAGCCCCCTCTCCATGCCATAGCTCACCTGGCCCAGGCGCCAAGGGTCTGGGTCGGGCCAGGCTGCCAGACCCGTCTGAAGAGGGGGTTTCCTCGCCAACCAAAGTCCCCGAGGCCTCCTCAAGCGGGGGCCTACCTAGGGCCGGCCGGCCTTGCCCTGCAGGTCTCTCCCACGGCAATGGTCACAGACATGCTGTCTCCCATCGCCGTCACCTCCACCTTACGTCAGGGGAACCCCGGCCTTTCCCACCGGTGGCCTGCGGGCTTCGGCCTGGCTCCCGGAGAGGACAGGCCCAGAGTCTTCCCTCTCCCTTGTCAATGACCTCTCTTTCTCTGCGTTTCTTTTCTGGGACGAGAGGGGCCCCAGAGCACCCCGACGACTCTGAGCAATGAGCCTGCCCTTTCTCCTCTCGCCCTCCTTTTTGGGACCGTACCAAGCGACGAGCGTTTCTCTCGGCTCTGGGGCCGCGGGACGCAAAACGAAACTGCTTACCTATTGGGTGGTGAGACACTTGCGTGGAAATCATTTCTGCTCACTTGAGGCAGGCACTGCGGTCAAGTGGGCTTACAGGTCCAGGGGTTCCATGGACCGGGTATATTCTAAGCGGCCATCGTGACCGTCCAAAGCGGACGTATGGGTTGTTTGGGCATTGGCTCGAGTCGTAACCCTCCGTTTTTGGGGGAAAACAAGGGAGAACCCATCACCTTCAGCACATTTCCCTCTGCCACAGCACGCCACGCAACCAGGTGATTTTCCTATTGATTGCCGTTCCAAGCTGCCATAGCGGGCAATGCCGCAGGGATACTGTCCAGATTTCCAAACCAAAGCAGATAGGCCTTCTCGCCGAGGCGCAGCTGCGCGGTCGATCAAGCCCCAGGCCCTGGTGCTCCTGAGGGCTGCGGGGACACCCAGGACTACGCTGCTGAGGGCAGGTGGCTCCGGGCCTCAGTGCCCTGCCAGTGGGCTCTACTTGGGAATCCGTGCTCTTGCACGGGGTGGGGAGGGGGGAGTCGGTTGCAGGGGGGCCTGCCTACACATGCCTCTTCTTCTGTCACTTTGGCTGCGGCTGAGCCTGGCACTGGGTGCGTGCATGCTCAGGAGACAGGCTTCTGCATGTCTCTGGACAGGCCCCGTGCCAGCTGGGACCTGAGCCCCAGCGCAGGTGCACCACCTGCGCTCAGGTTCCTTGGACCGGCCCAGGTCAGCTGAGAGGGAGGAGAACATGGTCCTGACCGCGGAGGGAAGCAAAAGTGCCGACACCTGCCAGCGGGAGAGCCGCATCCGACAGCCCTGTGGGATCTAAGCCCCCTCTCGCTCCATCCGCTGCCTCCCTCCTCACCCCCTCCTTTCGGGGCGCCGAGACGGCGCCCGGGCTGGGGGTGGCGGAGGGGGAGGGGCAAGCGCTAGGCCTCCCGCGCCGCCGTAGACCCCTCTCTGACGCCCCGCAAAGCCGGGACCAAAGCGCAGGCGCCCCGGCCCGCTGGGACGGCCACGCCCAGCGCCGCCCTGGCGCGCAGGCGCCACTCACCCCGCACCCGGCAGACTCGCCCCGACCCCGCCCCTCCTGGTTGCTCTGGAGACGGTGGCCACCGGCGGGAGGTGCCCAAGCCCGGGAGTGGGAAGACAGCTGTGAAGGATTGCGGCGGGGGGGCGGGGGGGGGGGGGGAGGCGTTTTCTGCACTCGGGAGTTGTCCCCAGTGGCAGTGCCGGGACAGATGCGGCCAATAGGCATCCTGCCGAAACCCACCCAATGCACTTCGGGGAGCGCGTCCACTGCCAGGAAAACCTCCAGCGCTGGGGGAAGCGGGGTTCCAAAATGTATCCACCGAATGCCAGCAGGAGGCCACGGGGACGCGACGGAAGGGGTCGCCGACGTGGGTGCAGCCTGCTGGGTGGGGACCGGGCTAGGAGAGAAGCTCTGCTATGCTGTCCTGGACAGTTGTTCCCTCCTGTGTGTCTGGTGAAAAGCCAAGAGACAGAAGAAGCTCCAGGAACCAGAGAGCGGCTCCGTTGCCCAAAGTCGGAGCCAAAACTTCCACCGCTAGGGGCCACTGTTGGATAGGAATAGTTCCTTCCTCACACTTGCTGGGGGGCAGAGGGCTGAGTTCTAAGGCAGGGGGAGGGGCAGGGCCCCTTGCAGAAAGGGCTGTGGGGGAAGGGACCCCTGGGCCAGCTCTGGGGCTGCTGGGAGAGCCCCCTCTCCATGCCATAGCTCACCTGGCCCAGGCGCCAAGGGTCTGGGTCGGGCCAGGCTGCCAGACCCGTCTGAAGAGGGGGTTTCCTCGCCAACCAAAGTCCCCGAGGCCTCCTCAAGCGGGGGCCTACCTAGGGCCGGCCGGCCTTGCCCTGCAGGTCTCTCCCACGGCAATGGTCACAGACATGCTGTCTCCCATCGCCGTCACCTCCACCTTACGTCAGGGGAACCCCGGCCTTTCCCACCGGTGGCCTGCGGGCTTCGGCCTGGGCTCCCGGCCAGGCCTGCAGAGGCCTGGCTCCCGGAGAGGACAGGCCCAGAGTCTTCCCTCTTCCTTGTCAATGACCTCTCTTTCTCTGCGTTTCTTTCCTGGGACGAGAGGGGCCCCAGAGCACCCCGACGACTCTGAGCAATGAGCCTGCCCTTTCTCCTCTCGCCCTCCTTTTTGGGACCGTACCAAGCGACGAGCGTTTCTCTCGGCTCTGGGGCCGCGGGACGCAAAACGAAACTGCTTACCTATTGGGTGGTGAGACACTTGCGTGGAAATCATTTCTGCTCACTTGAGGCAGGCACTGCGGTCAAGTGGGCTTACAGGTCCAGGGGTTCCATGGACCGGGTATATTCTAAGCGGCCATCGTGACCGTCCAAAGCGGACGTATGGGTTGTTTGGGCATTGGCTCGAGTCGTAACCCTCCGTTTTTGGGGGAAAACAAGGGAGAACCCATCACCTTCAGCACATTTCCCTCTGCCACAGCACGCCACGCAACCAGGTGATTTTCCTATTGATTGCCGTTCCAAGCTGCCATAGCGGGCAATGCCGCAGGGATACTGTCCAGATTTCCAAACCAAAGCAGATAGGCCTTCTCGCCGAGGCGCAGCTGCGCGGTCGATCAAGCCCCAGGCCCTGGTGCTCCTGAGGGCTGCGGGGACACCCAGGACTACGCTGCTGAGGGCAGGTGGCTCCGGGCCTCAGTGCCCTGCCAGTGGGCTCTACTTGGGAATCCGTGCTCTTGCACGGGGTGGGGAGGGGGGAGTCGGTTGCAGGGGGGCCTGCCTACACATGCCTCTTCTTCTGTCACTTTGGCTGCGGCTGAGCCTGGCACTGGGTGCGTGCATGCTCAGGAGACAGGCTTCTGCATGTCTCTGGACAGGCCCCGTGCCAGCTGGGACCTGAGCCCCAGCGCAGGTGCACCACCTGCGCTCAGGTTCCTTGGACCGGCCCAGGTCAGCTGAGAGGGAGGAGAACATGGTCCTGACCGCGGAGGGAAGCAAAAGTGCCGACACCTGCCAGCGGGAGAGCCGCATCCGACAGCCCTGTGGGATCTAAGCCCCCTCTCGCTCCATCCGCTGCCTCCCTCCTCACCCCCTCCTTTCGGGGCGCCGAGACGGCGCCCGGGCTGGGGGTGGCGGAGGGGGAGGGGCAAGCGCTAGGCCTCCCGCGCCGCCGTAGACCGCTCTCTGACGCCCCGCAAAGCCGGGACCAAAGCGCAGGCGCCCCGGCCCGCTGGGACGGCCACGCCCAGCGCCGCCCTGGCGCGCAGGCGCCACTCACCCCGCACCCGGCAGACTCGTCCCGACCCCGCCCCTCCTGGTTGCTCTGGAGACGGTGGCCACCGGCGGGAGGTGCCCAAGCCCGGGAGTGGGAAGACAGCTGTGAAGGATTGGGGCGGGGGGGGGGGGGAGGCGTTTTCTGCACTCGGGAGTTGTCCCCAGTGGCAGTGCCGGGACAGATGCGGCCAATAGGCATCCTGCCGAAACCCACCCAATGCACTTCGGGGAGCGCGTCCACTGCCAGGAAAACCTCCAGCGCTGGGGGAAGCGGGGTTCCAAAATGTATCCACCGAATGCCAGCAGGAGGCCACGGGGACGCGACGGAAGGGGTCGCCGACGTGGGTGCAGCCTGCTGGGTGGGGACCGGGCTAGGAGAGAAGCTCTGCTATGCTGTCCTGGACAGTTGTTCCCTCCTGTGTGTCTGGTGAAAAGCCAAGAGACAGAAGAAGCTCCAGGAACCAGAGAGCGGCTCCGTTGCCCAAAGTCGGAGCCAAAACTTCCACCGCTAGGGGCCACTGTTGGATAGGAATAGTTCCTTCCTCACACTTGCTGGGGGGCAGAGGGCTGAGTTCTAAGGCAGGGGGAGGGGCAGGGCCCCTTGCAGAAAGGGCTGTGGGGGAAGGGACCCCTGGGCCAGCTCTGGGGCTGCTGGGAGAGCCCCCTCTCCATGCCATAGCTCACCTGGCCCAGGCGCCAAGGGTCTGGGTCGGGCCAGGCTGCCAGACCCGTCTGAAGAGGGGGTTTCCTCGCCAACCAAAGTCCCCGAGGCCTCCTCAAGCGGGGGCCTACCTAGGGCCGGCCGGCCTTGCCCTGCAGGTCTCTCCCACGGCAATGGTCACAGACATGCTGTCTCCCATCGCCGTCACCTCCACCTTACGTCAGGGGAACCCCGGCCTTTCCCACCGGTGGCCTGCGGGCTTCGGCCTGGCTCCTGGAGAGGACAGGCCCAGAGTCTTCCCTCTCCCTTGTCAATGACCTCTCTTTCTCTGCGTTTCTTTTCTGGGACGAGAGGGGCCCCAGAGCACCCCGACGACTCTGAGCAATGAGCCTGCCCTTTCTCCTCTCGCCCTCCTTTTTGGGACCGTACCAAGCGACGAGCGTTTCTCTCGGCTCTGGGGCCGCGGGACGCAAAACGAAACTGCTTACCTATTGGGTGGTGAGACACTTGCGTGGAAATCATTTCTGCTCACTTGAGGCAGGCACTGCGGTCAAGTGGGCTTACAGGTCCAGGGGTTCCATGGACCGGGTATATTCTAAGCGGCCATCGTGACCGTCCAAAGCGGACGTATGGGTTGTTTGGGCATTGGCTCGAGTCGTAACCCTCCGTTTTTGGGGGAAAACAAGGGAGAACCCATCACCTTCAGCACATTTCCCTCTGCCACAGCACGCCACGCAACCAGGTGATTTTCCTATTGATTGCCGTTCCAAGCTGCCATAGCGGGCAATGCCGCAGGGATACTGTCCAGATTTCCAAACCAAAGCAGATAGGCCTTCTCGCCGAGGCGCAGCTGCGCGGTCGATCAAGCCCCAGGCCCTGGTGCTCCTGAGGGCTGCGGGGACACCCAGGACTACGCTGCTGAGGGCAGGTGGCTCCGGGCCTCAGTGCCCTGCCAGTGGGCTCTACTTGGGAATCCGTGCTCTTGCACGGGGTGGGGAGGGGGGAGTCGGTTGCAGGGGGGCCTGCCTACACATGCCTCTTCTTCTGTCACTTTGGCTGCGGCTGAGCCTGGCACTGGGTGCGTGCATGCTCAGGAGACAGGCTTCTGCATGTCTCTGGACAGGCCCCGTGCCAGCTGGGACCTGAGCCCCAGCGCAGGTGCACCACCTGCGCTCAGGTTCCTTGGACCGGCCCATGTCAGCTGAGAGGGAGGAGAACATGGTCCTGACCGCGGAGGGAAGCAAAAGTGCCGACACCTGCCAGCGGGAGAGCCGCATCCGACAGCCCTGTGGGATCTAAGCCCCCTCTCGCTCCATCCGCTGCCTCCCTCCTCACCCCCTCCTTTCGGGGCGCCGAGACGGCGCCCGGGCTGGGGGTGGCGGAGGGGGAGGGGCAAGCGCTAGGCCTCCCGCGCCGCCGTAGACCGCTCTCTGACGCCCCGCAAAGCCGGGACCAAAGCGCAGGCGCCCCAGCCCGCTGGGACGGCCACGCCCAGCGCCGCCCTGGCGCGCAGGCGCCACTCACCCCGCACCCGGCAGACTCGTCCCGACCCCGCCCCTCCTGGTTGCTCTGGAGACGGTGGCCACCGGCGGGAGGTGCCCAAGCCCGGGAGTGGGAAGACAGCTGTGAAGGATTGGGGCGGGGGGGGGGGGGAGGCGTTTTCTGCACTCGGGAGTTGTCCCCAGTGGCAGTGCCGGGACAGATGCGGCCAATAGGCATCCTGCCGAAACCCACCCAATGCACTTCGGGGAGCGCGTCCACTGCCAGGAAAACCTCCAGCGCTGGGGGAAGCGGGGTTCCAAAATGTATCCACCGAATGCCAGCAGGAGGCCACGGGGACGCGACGGAAGGGGTCGCCGACGTGGGTGCAGCCTGCTGGGTGGGGACCGGGCTAGGAGAGAAGCTCTGCTATGCTGTCCTGGACAGTTGTTCCCTCCTGTGTGTCTGGTGAAAAGCCAAGAGACAGAAGAAGCTCCAGGAACCAGAGAGCGGCTCCGTTGCCCAAAGTCGGAGCCAAAACTTCCACCGCTAGGGGCCACTGTTGGATAGGAATAGTTCCTTCCTCACACTTGCTGGGGGGCAGAGGGCTGAGTTCTAAGGCAGGGGGAGGGGCAGGGCCCCTTGCAGAAAGGGCTGTGGGGGAAGGGACCCCTGGGCCAGCTCTGGGGCTGCTGGGAGAGCCCCCTCTCCATGCCATAGCTCACCTGGCCCAGGCGCCAAGGGTCTGGGTCGGGCCAGGCTGCCAGACCCGTCTGAAGAGGGGGTTTCCTCGCCAACCAAAGTCCCCGAGGCCTCCTCAAGCGGGGGCCTACCTAGGGCCGGCCGGCCTTGCCCTGCAGGTCTCTCCCACGGCAATGGTCACAGACATGCTGTCTCCCATCGCCGTCACCTCCACCTTACGTCAGGGGAACCCCGGCCTTTCCCACCGGTGGCCTGCGGGCTTCGGCCTGGGCTCCCGGCCAGGCCTGCAGAGGCCTGGCTCCCGGAGAGGACAGGCCCAGAGTCTTCCCTCTTCCTTGTCAATGACCTCTCTTTCTCTGCGTTTCTTTCCTGGGACGAGAGGGGCCCCAGAGCACCCCGACGACTCTGAGCAATGAGCCTGCCCTTTCTCCTCTCGCCCTCCTTTTTGGGACCGTACCAAGCGACGAGCGTTTCTCTCGGCTCTGGGGCCGCGGGACGCAAAACGAAACTGCTTACCTATTGGGTGGTGAGACACTTGCGTGGAAATCATTTCTGCTCACTTGAGGCAGGCACTGCGGTCAAGTGGGCTTACAGGTCCAGGGGTTCCATGGACCGGGTATATTCTAAGCGGCCATCGTGACCGTCCAAAGCGGACGTATGGGTTGTTTGGGCATTGGCTCGAGTCGTAACCCTCCGTTTTTGGGGGAAAACAAGGGAGAACCCATCACCTTCAGCACATTTCCCTCTGCCACAGCACGCCACGCAACCAGGTGATTTTCCTATTGATTGCCGTTCCAAGCTGCCATAGCGGGCAATGCCGCAGGGATACTGTCCAGATTTCCAAACCAAAGCAGATAGGCCTTCTCGCCGAGGCGCAGCTGCGCGGTCGATCAAGCCCCAGGCCCTGGTGCTCCTGAGGGCTGCGGGGACACCCAGGACTACGCTGCTGAGGGCAGGTGGCTCCGGGCCTCAGTGCCCTGCCAGTGGGCTCTACTTGGGAATCCGTGCTCTTGCACGGGGTGGGGAGGGGGGAGTCGGTTGCAGGGGGGCCTGCCTACACATGCCTCTTCTTCTGTCACTTTGGCTGCGGCTGAGCCTGGCACTGGGTGCGTGCATGCTCAGGAGACAGGCTTCTGCATGTCTCTGGACAGGCCCCGTGCCAGCTGGGACCTGAGCCCCAGCGCAGGTGCACCACCTGCGCTCAGGTTCCTTGGACCGGCCCAGGTCAGCTGAGAGGGAGGAGAACATGGTCCTGACCGCGGAGGGAAGCAAAAGTGCCGACACCTGCCAGCGGGAGAGCCGCATCCGACAGCCCTGTGGGATCTAAGCCCCCTCTCGCTCCATCCGCTGCCTCCCTCCTCACCCCCTCCTTTCGGGGCGCCGAGAGACGGCGCCCGGGCTGGGGGTGGCGGAGGGGGAGGGGCAAGCGCTAGGCCTTCCCTCCCGCGCCGCCGTAGACCCGCTCTCTGACGCCCCGCAAAGCCGGGACCAAAGCGCAGGCGCCCCGGCCCGCTGGGACGGCCACGCCCAGCGCCGCCCTGGCGCGCAGGCGCCACTCACCCCGCACCCGGCAGACTCGTCCCGACCCCGCCCCTCCTGGTTGCTCTGGAGACGGTGGCCACCGGCGGGAGGTGCCCAAGCCCGGGAGTGGGAAGACAGCTGTGAAGGATTGGGGCGGGGGGGGGGGGGAGGCGTTTTCTGCACTCGGGAGTTGTCCCCAGTGGCAGTGCCGGGACAGATGCGGCCAATAGGCATCCTGCCGAAACCCACCCAATGCACTTCGGGGAGCGCGTCCACTGCCAGGAAAACCTCCAGCGCTGGGGGAAGCGGGGTTCCAAAATGTATCCACCGAATGCCAGCAGGAGGCCACGGGGACGCGACGGAAGGGGTCGCCGACGTGGGTGCAGCCTGCTGGGTGGGGACCGGGCTAGGAGAGAAGCTCTGCTATGCTGTCCTGGACAGTTGTTCCCTCCTGTGTGTCTGGTGAAAAGCCAAGAGACAGAAGAAGCTCCAGGAACCAGAGAGCGGCTCCGTTGCCCAAAGTCGGAGCCAAAACTTCCACCGCTAGGGGCCACTGTTGGATAGGAATAGTTCCTTCCTCACACTTGCTGGGGGGCAGAGGGCTGAGTTCTAAGGCAGGGGGAGGGGCAGGGCCCCTTGCAGAAAGGGCTGTGGGGGAAGGGACCCCTGGGCCAGCTCTGGGGCTGCTGGGAGAGCCCCCTCTCCATGCCATAGCTCACCTGGCCCAGGCGCCAAGGGTCTGGGTCGGGCCAGGCTGCCAGACCCGTCTGAAGAGGGGGTTTCCTCGCCAACCAAAGTCCCCGAGGCCTCCTCAAGCGGGGGCCTACCTAGGGCCGGCCGGCCTTGCCCTGCAGGTCTCTCCCACGGCAATGGTCACAGACATGCTGTCTCCCATCGCCGTCACCTCCACCTTACGTCAGGGGAACCCCGGCCTTTCCCACCGGTGGCCTGCGGGCTTCGGCCTGGCTCCTGGAGAGGACAGGCGCAGAGTCTTCCCTCTCCCTTGTCAATGACCTCTCTTTCTCTGCGTTTCTTTTCTGGGACGAGAGGGGCCCCAGAGCACCCCGACGACTCTGAGCAATGAGCCTGCCCTTTCTCCTCTCGCCCTCCTTTTTGGGACCGTACCAAGCGACGAGCGTTTCTCTCGGCTCTGGGGCCGCGGGACGCAAAACGAAACTGCTTACCTATTGGGTGGTGAGACACTTGCGTGGAAATCATTTCTGCTCACTTGAGGCAGGCACTGCGGTCAAGTGGGCTTACAGGTCCAGGGGTTCCATGGACCGGGTATATTCTAAGCGGCCATCGTGACCGTCCAAAGCGGACGTATGGGTTGTTTGGGCATTGGCTCGAGTCGTAACCCTCCGTTTTTGGGGGAAAACAAGGGAGAACCCATCACCTTCAGCACATTTCCCTCTGCCACAGCACGCCACGCAACCAGGTGATTTTCCTATTGATTGCCGTTCCAAGCTGCCATAGCGGGCAATGCCGCAGGGATACTGTCCAGATTTCCAAACCAAAGCAGATAGGCCTTCTCGCCGAGGCGCAGCTGCGCGGTCGATCAAGCCCCAGGCCCTGGTGCTCCTGAGGGCTGCGGGGACACCCAGGACTACGCTGCTGAGGGCAGGTGGCTCCGGGCCTCAGTGCCCTGCCAGTGGGCTCTACTTGGGAATCCGTGCTCTTGCACGGGGTGGGGAGGGGGGAGTCGGTTGCAGGGGGGCCTGCCTACACATGCCTCTTCTTCTGTCACTTTGGCTGCGGCTGAGCCTGGCACTGGGTGCGTGCATGCTCAGGAGACAGGCTTCTGCATGTCTCTGGACAGGCCCCGTGCCAGCTGGGACCTGAGCCCCAGCGCAGGTGCACCACCTGCGCTCAGGTTCCTTGGACCGGCCCATGTCAGCTGAGAGGGAGGAGAACATGGTCCTGACCGCGGAGGGAAGCAAAAGTGCCGACACCTGCCAGCGGGAGAGCCGCATCCGACAGCCCTGTGGGATCTAAGCCCCCTCTCGCTCCATCCGCTGCCTCCCTCCTCACCCCCTCCTTTCGGGGCGCCGAGACGGCGCCCGGGCTGGGGGTGGCGGAGGGGGAGGGGCAAGCGCTAGGCCTCCCGCGCCGCCGTAGACCGCTCTCTGACGCCCCGCAAAGCCGGGACCAAAGCGCAGGCGCCCCAGCCCGCTGGGACGGCCACGCCCAGCGCCGCCCTGGCGCGCAGGCGCCACTCACCCCGCACCCGGCAGACTCGTCCCGACCCCGCCCCTCCTGGTTGCTCTGGAGACGGTGGCCACCGGCGGGAGGTGCCCAAGCCCGGGAGTGGGAAGACAGCTGTGAAGGATTGGGGCGGGGGGGGGGGGAGGCGTTTTCTGCACTCGGGAGTTGTCCCCAGTGGCAGTGCCGGGACAGATGCGGCCAATAGGCATCCTGCCGAAACCCACCCAATGCACTTCGGGGAGCGCGTCCACTGCCAGGAAAACCTCCAGCGCTGGGGGAAGCGGGGTTCCAAAATGTATCCACCGAATGCCAGCAGGAGGCCACGGGGACGCGACGGAAGGGGTCGCCGACGTGGGTGCAGCCTGCTGGGTGGGGACCGGGCTAGGAGAGAAGCTCTGCTATGCTGTCCTGGACAGTTGTTCCCTCCTGTGTGTCTGGTGAAAAGCCAAGAGACAGAAGAAGCTCCAGGAACCAGAGAGCGGCTCCGTTGCCCAAAGTCGGAGCCAAAACTTCCACCGCTAGGGGCCACTGTTGGATAGGAATAGTTCCTTCCTCACACTTGCTGGGGGGCAGAGGGCTGAGTTCTAAGGCAGGGGGAGGGGCAGGGCCCCTTGCAGAAAGGGCTGTGGGGGAAGGGACCCCTGGGCCAGCTCTGGGGCTGCTGGGAGAGCCCCCTCTCCATGCCATAGCTCACCTGGCCCAGGCGCCAAGGGTCTGGGTCGGGCCAGGCTGCCAGACCCGTCTGAAGAGGGGGTTTCCTCGCCAACCAAAGTCCCCGAGGCCTCCTCAAGCGGGGGCCTACCTAGGGCCGGCCGGCCTTGCCCTGCAGGTCTCTCCCACGGCAATGGTCACAGACATGCTGTCTCCCATCGCCGTCACCTCCACCTTACGTCAGGGGAACCCCGGCCTTTCCCACCGGTGGCCTGCGGGCTTCGGCCTGGGCTCCCGGCCAGGCCTGCAGAGGCCTGGCTCCCGGAGAGGACAGGCCCAGAGTCTTCCCTCTCCCTTGTCAATGACCTCTCTTTCTCTGCGTTTCTTTTCTGGGACGAGAGGGGCCCCAGAGCACCCCGACGACTCTGAGCAATGAGCCTGCCCTTTCTCCTCTCGCCCTCCTTTTTGGGACCGTACCAAGCGACGAGCGTTTCTCTCGGCTCTGGGGCCGCGGGACGCAAAACGAAACTGCTTACCTATTGGGTGGTGAGACACTTGCGTGGAAATCATTTCTGCTCACTTGAGGCAGGCACTGCGGTCAAGTGGGCTTACAGGTCCAGGGGTTCCATGGACCGGGTATATTCTAAGCGGCCATCGTGACCGTCCAAAGCGGACGTATGGGTTGTTTGGGCATTGGCTCGAGGCGTAACCCTCCGTTTTTGGGGGAAAACAAGGGAGAACCCATCACCTTCAGCACATTTCCCTCTGCCACAGCACGCCACGCAACCAGGTGATTTTCCTATTGATTGCCGTTCCAAGCTGCCATAGCGGGCAATGCCGCAGGGATCCTGTCCAGATTTCCAAACCAAAGCAGATAGGCCTTCTCGCCGAGGCGCAGCTGCGCGGTCGATCAAGCCCCAGGCCCTGGTGCTCCTGAGGGCTGCGGGGACACCCAGGACTACGCTGCTGAGGGCAGGTGGCTCCGGGCCTCAGTGCCCTGCCAGTGGGCTCTACTTGGGAATCCGTGCTCTTGCACGGGGTGGGGAGGGGGGAGTCGGTTGCAGGGGGGCCTGCCTACACATGCCTCTTCTTCTGTCACTTTGGCTGCGGCTGAGCCTGGCACTGGGTGCGTGCATGCTCAGGAGACAGGCTTCTGCATGTCTCTGGACAGGCCCCGTGCCAGCTGGGACCTGAGCCCCATCGCAGGTGCACCACCTGCGCTCAGGTTCCTTGGACCGGCCCAGGTCAGCTGAGAGGGAGGAGAACATGGTCCTGACCGCGGAGGGAAGCAAAAGTGCCGACACCTGCCAGCGGGAGAGCCGCATCCGACAGCCCTGTGGGATCTAAGCCCCCTCTCGCTCCATCCGCTGCCTCCCTCCTCACCCCCTCCTTTCGGGGCGCCGAGACGGCGCCCGGGCTGGGGGTGGCGGAGGGGGAGGGGCAAGCGCTAGGCCTCCCGCGCCGCCGTAGACCGCTCTCTGACGCCCCGCAAAGCCGGGACCAAAGCGCAGGCGCCCCGGCCCGCTGGGACGGCCACGCCCAGCGCCGCCCTGGCGCGCAGGCGCCACTCACCCCGCACCCGGCAGACTCGTCCCGACCCCGCCCCTCCTGGTTGCTCTGGAGACGGTGGCCACCGGCGGGAGGTGCCCAAGCCCGGGAGTGGGAAGACAGCTGTGAAGGATTGGGGCCGGGGGGGCGGGGGGGGGGAGGCGTTTTCTGCACTCGGGAGTTGTCCCCAGTGGCAGTGCCGGGACAGATGCGGCCAATAGGCATCCTGCCGAAACCCACCCAATGCACTTCGGGGAGCGCGTCCACTGCCAGGAAAACCTCCAGCGCTGGGGGAAGCGGGGTTCCAAAATGTATCCACCGAATGCCAGCAGGAGGCCACGGGGACGCGACGGAAGGGGTCGCCGACGTGGGTGCAGCCTGCTGGGTGGGGACCGGGCTAGGAGAGAAGCTCTGCTATGCTGTCCTGGACAGTTGTTCCCTCCTGTGTGTCTGGTGAAAAGCCAAGAGACAGAAGAAGCTCCAGGAACCAGAGAGCGGCTCCGTTGCCCAAAGTCGGAGCCAAAACTTCCACCGCTAGGGGCCACTGTTGGATAGGAATAGTTCCTTCCTCACACTTGCTGGGGGGCAGAGGGCTGAGTTCTAAGGCAGGGGGAGGGGCAGGGCCCCTTGCAGAAAGGGCTGTGGGGGAAGGGACCCCTGGGCCAGCTCTGGGGCTGCTGGGAGAGCCCCCTCTCCATGCCATAGCTCACCTGGCCCAGGCGCCAAGGGTCTGGGTCGGGCCAGGCTGCCAGACCCGTCTGAAGAGGGGGTTTCCTCGCCAACCAAAGTCCCCGAGGCCTCCTCAAGCGGGGGCCTACCTAGGGCCGGCCGGCCTTGCCCTGCAGGTCTCTCCCACGGCAATGGTCACAGACATGCTGTCTCCCATCGCCGTCACCTCCACCTTACGTCAGGGGAACCCCGGCCTTTCCCACCGGTGGCCTGCGGGCTTCGGCCTGGGCTCCCGGCCAGGCCTGCAGAGGCCTGGCTCCCGGAGAGGACAGGCCCAGAGTCTTCCCTCTCCCTTGTCAATGACCTCTCTTTCTCTGCCTTTCTTTCCTGGGACGAGAGGGGCCCCAGAGCACCCCGACGACTCTGAGCAATGAGCCTGCCCTTTCTCCTCTCGCCCTCCTTTTTGGGACCGTACCAAGCGACGAGCGTTTCTCTCGGCTCTGGGGCCGCGGGACGCAAAACGAAACTGCTTACCTATTGGGTGGTGAGACACTTGCGTGGAAATCATTTCTGCTCACTTGAGGCAGGCACTGCGGTCAAGTGGGCTTACAGGTCCAGGGGTTCCATGGACCGGGTATATTCTAAGCGGCCATCGTGACCGTCCAAAGCGGACGTATGGGTTGTTTGGGCATTGGCTCGAGTCGTAACCCTCCGTTTTTGGGGGAAAACAAGGGAGAACCCATCACCTTCAGCACATTTCCCTCTGCCACAGCACGCCACGCAACCAGGTGATTTTCCTATTGATTGCCGTTCCAAGCTGCCATAGCGGGCAATGCCGCAGGGATACTGTCCAGATTTCCAAACCAAAGCAGATAGGCCTTCTCGCCGAGGCGCAGCTGCGCGGTCGATCAAGCCCCAGGCCCTGGTGCTCCTGAGGGCTGCGGGGACACCCAGGACTACGCTGCTGAGGGCAGGTGGCTCCGGGCCTCAGTGCCCTGCCAGTGGGCTCTACTTGGGAATCCGTGCTCTTGCACGGGGTGGGGAGGGGGGAGTCGGTTGCAGGGGGGCCTGCCTACACATGCCTCTTCTTCTGTCACTTTGGCTGCGGCTGAGCCTGGCACTGGGTGCGTGCATGCTCAGGAGACAGGCTTCTGCATGTCTCTGGACAGGCCCCGTGCCAGCTGGGACCTGAGCCCCAGCGCAGGTGCACCACCTGCGCTCAGGTTCCTTGGACCGGCCCAGGTCAGCTGAGAGGGAGGAGAACATGGTCCTGACCGCGGAGGGAAGCAAAAGTGCCGACACCTGCCAGCGGGAGAGCCGCATCCGACAGCCCTGTGGGATCTAAGCCCCCTCTCGCTCCATCCGCTGCCTCCCTCCTCACCCCCTCCTTTCGGGGCGCCGAGACGGCGCCCGGGCTGGGGGTGGCGGAGGGGGAGGGGCAAGCGCTAGGCCTCCCGCGCCGCCGTAGACCGCTCTCTGACGCCCCGCAAAGCCGGGACCAAAGCGCAGGCGCCCCGGCCCGCTGGGACGGCCACGCCCAGCGCCGCCCTGGCGCGCAGGCGCCACTCACCCCGCACCCGGCAGACTCGTCCCGACCCCCGCCCCTCCTGGTTGCTCTGGAGACGGTGGCCACCGGCGGGAGGTGCCCAAGCCCGGGAGTGGGAAGACAGCTGTGAAGGATTGGGGCGGGGGGGGGGGGGGGGAGGCGTTTTCTGCACTCGGGAGTTGTCCCCAGTGGCAGTGCCGGGACAGATGCGGCCAATAGGCATCCTGCCGAAACCCACCCAATGCACTTCGGGGAGCGCGTCCACTGCCAGGAAAACCTCCAGCGCTGGGGGAAGCGGGGTTCCAAAATGTATCCACCGAATGCCAGCAGGAGGCCACGGGGACGCGACGGAAGGGGTCGCCGACGTGGGTGCAGCCTGCTGGGTGGGGACCGGGCTAGGAGAGAAGCTCTGCTATGCTGTCCTGGACAGTTGTTCCCTCCTGTGTGTCTGGTGAAAAGCCAAGAGACAGAAGAAGCTCCAGGAACCAGAGAGCGGCTCCGTTGCCCAAAGTCGGAGCCAAAACTTCCACCGCTAGGGGCCACTGTTGGATAGGAATAGTTCCTTCCTCACACTTGCTGGGGGGCAGAGGGCTGAGTTCTAAGGCAGGGGGAGGGGCAGGGCCCCTTGCAGAAAGGGCTGTGGGGGAAGGGACCCCTGGGCCAGCTCTGGGGCTGCTGGGAGAGCCCCCTCTCCATGCCATAGCTCACCTGGCCCAGGCGCCAAGGGTCTGGGTCGGGCCAGGCTGCCAGACCCGTCTGAAGAGGGGGTTTCCTCGCCAACCAAAGTCCCCGAGGCCTCCTCAAGCGGGGGCCTACCTAGGGCCGGCCGGCCTTGCCCTGCAGGTCTCTCCCACGGCAATGGTCACAGACATGCTGTCTCCCATCGCCGTCACCTCCACCTTACGTCAGGGGAACCCCGGCCTTTCCCACCGGTGGCCTGCGGGCTTCGGCCTGGGCTCCCGGCCAGGCCTGCAGAGGCCTGGCTCCCGGAGAGGACAGGCCCAGAGTCTCCCTCTCCCTTGTCAATGACCTCTCTTTCTCTGCGTTTCTTTCCTGGGACGAGAGGGGCCCCAGAGCACCCCGACGACTCTGAGCAATGAGCCTGCCCTTTCTCCTCTCGCCCTCCTTTTTGGGACCGTACCAAGCGACGAGCGTTTCTCTCGGCTCTGGGGCCGCGGGACGCAAAACGAAACTGCTTACCTATTGGGTGGTGAGACACTTGCGTGGAAATCATTTCTGCTCACTTGAGGCAGGCACTGCGGTCAAGTGGGCTTACAGGTCCAGGGGTTCCATGGACCGGGTATATTCTAAGCGGCCATCGTGACCGTCCAAAGCGGACGTATGGGTTGTTTGGGCATTGGCTCGAGTCGTAACCCTCCGTTTTTGGGGGGAAACAAGGGAGAACCCATCACCTTCAGCACATTTCCCTCTGCCACAGCACGCCACGCAACCAGGTGATTTTCCTATTGATTGCCGTTCCAAGCTGCCATAGCGGGCAATGCCGCAGGGATACTGTCCAGATTTCCAAACCAAAGCAGATAGGCCTTCTCGCCGAGGCGCAGCTGCGCGGTCGATCAAGCCCCAGGCCCTGGTGCTCCTGAGGGCTGCGGGGACACCCAGGACTACGCTGCTGAGGGCAGGTGGCTCCGGGCCTCAGTGCCCTGCCAGTGGGCTCTACTTGGGAATCCGTGCTCTTGCACGGGGTGGGGAGGGGGGAGTCGGTTGCAGGGGGGCCTGCCTACACATGCCTCTTCTTCTGTCACTTTGGCTGCGGCTGAGCCTGGCACTGGGTGCGTGCATGCTCAGGAGACAGGCTTCTGCATGTCTCTGGACAGGCCCCGTGCCAGCTGGGACCTGAGCCCCAGCGCAGGTGCACCACCTGCGCTCAGGTTCCTTGGACCGGCCCAGGTCAGCTGAGAGGGAGGAGAACATGGTCCTGACCGCGGAGGGAAGCAAAAGTGCCGACACCTGCCAGCGGGAGAGCCGCATCCGACAGCCCTGTGGGATCTAAGCCCCCTCTCGCTCCATCCGCTGCCTCCCTCCTCACCCCCTCCTTTCGGGGCGCCGAGACGGCGCCCGGGCTGGGGGTGGCGGAGGGGGAGGGGCAAGCGCTAGGCCTCCCGCGCCGCCGTAGACCCCTCTCTGACGCCCCGCAAAGCCGGGACCAAAGCGCAGGCGCCCCGGCCCGCTGGGACGGCCACGCCCAGCGCCGCCCTGGCGCGCAGGCGCCACTCACCCCGCACCCGGCAGACTCGTCCCGACCCCGCCCCTCCTGGTTGCTCTGGAGACGGTGGCCACCGGCGGGAGGTGCCCAAGCCCGGGAGTGGGAAGACAGCTGTGAAGGATTGGGGCCGGGGGGGCGGTGGGGAGGCGTTTTCTGCACTCGGGAGTTGTCCCCAGTGGCAGTGCCGGGACAGATGCGGCCAATAGGCATCCTGCCGAAACCCACCCAATGCACTTCGGGGAGCGCGTCCACTGCCAGGAAAACCTCCAGCGCTGGGGGAAGCGGGGTTCCAAAATGTATCCACCGAATGCCAGCAGGAGGCCACGGGGACGCGACGGAAGGGGTCGCCGACGTGGGTGCAGCCTGCTGGGTGGGGACCGGGCTAGGAGAGAAGCTCTGCTATGCTGTCCTGGACAGTTGTTCCCTCCTGTGTGTCTGGTGAAAAGCCAAGAGACAGAAGAAGCTCCAGGAACCAGAGAGCGGCTCCGTTGCCCAAAGTCGGAGCCAAAACTTCCACCGCTAGGGGCCACTGTTGGATAGGAATAGTTCCTTCCTCACACTTGCTGGGGGGCAGAGGGCTGAGTTCTAAGGCAGGGGGAGGGGCAGGGCCCCTTGCAGAAAGGGCTGTGGGGGAAGGGACCCCTGGGCCAGCTCTGGGGCTGCTGGGAGAGCCCCCTCTCCATGCCATAGCTCACCTGGCCCAGGCGCCAAGGGTCTGGGTCGGGCCAGGCTGCCAGACCCGTCTGAAGAGGGGGTTTCCTCGCCAACCAAAGTCCCCGAGGCCTCCTCAAGCGGGGGCCTACCTAGGGCCGGCCGGCCTTGCCCTGCAGGTCTCTCCCACGGCAATGGTCACAGACATGCTGTCTCCCATCGCCGTCACCTCCACCTTACGTCAGGGGAACCCCGGCCTTTCCCACCGGTGGCCTGCGGGCTTCGGCCTGGGCTCCCGGCCAGGCCTGCAGAGGCCTGGCTCCCGGAGAGGACAGGCCCAGAGTCTTCCCTCTCCCTTGTCAATGACCTCTCTTTCTCTGCGTTTCTTTCCTGGGACGAGAGGGGCCCCAGAGCACCCCGACGACTCTGAGCAATGAGCCTGCCCTTTCTCCTCTCGCCCTCCTTTTTGGGACCGTACCAAGCGACGAGCGTTTCTCTCGGCTCTGGGGCCGCGGGACGCAAAACGAAACTGCTTACCTATTGGGTGGTGAGACACTTGCGTGGAAATCATTTCTGCTCACTTGAGGCAGGCACTGCGGTCAAGTGGGCTTACAGGTCCAGGGGTTCCATGGACCGGGTATATTCTAAGCGGCCATCGTGACCGTCCAAAGCGGACGTATGGGTTGTTTGGGCATTGGCTCGAGTCGTAACCCTCCGTTTTTGGGGGAAAACAAGGGAGAACCCATCACCTTCAGCACATTTCCCTCTGCCACAGCACGCCACGCAACCAGGTGATTTTCCTATTGATTGCCGTTCCAAGCTGCCATAGCGGGCAATGCCGCAGGGATACTGTCCAGATTTCCAAACCAAAGCAGATAGGCCTTCTCGCCGAGGCGCAGCTGCGCGGTCGATCAAGCCCCAGGCCCTGGTGCTCCTGAGGGCTGCGGGGACACCCAGGACTACGCTGCTGAGGGCAGGTGGCTCCGGGCCTCAGTGCCCTGCCAGTGGGCTCTACTTGGGAATCCGTGCTCTTGCACGGGGTGGGGAGGGGGGAGTCGGTTGCAGGGGGGCCTGCCTACACATGCCTCTTCTTCTGTCACTTTGGCTGCGGCTGAGCCTGGCACTGGGTGCGTGCATGCTCAGGAGACAGGCTTCTGCATGTCTCTGGACAGGCCCCGTGCCAGCTGGGACCTGAGCCCCAGCGCAGGTGCACCACCTGCGCTCAGGTTCCTTGGACCGGCCCAGGTCAGCTGAGAGGGAGGAGAACATGGTCCTGACCGCGGAGGGAAGCAAAAGTGCCGACACCTGCCAGCGGGAGAGCCGCATCCGACAGCCCTGTGGGATCTAAGCCCCCTCTCGCTCCATCCGCTGCCTCCCTCCTCACCCCCTCCTTTCGGGGCGCCGAGACGGCGCCCGGGCTGGGGGTGGCGGAGGGGGAGGGGCAAGCGCTAGGCCTCCCGCGCCGCCGTAGACCGCTCTCTGACGCCCCGCAAAGCCGGGACCAAAGCGCAGGCGCCCCGGCCCGCTGGGACGGCCACGCCCAGCGCCGCCCTGGCGCGCAGGCGCCACTCACCCCGCACCCGGCAGACTCGTCCCGACCCCGCCCCTCCTGGTTGCTCTGGAGACGGTGGCCACCGGCGGGAGGTGCCCAAGCCCGGGAGTGGGAAGACAGCTGTGAAGGATTGGGGCCGGGGGGGGGGGGGGGGGAGGCGTTTTCTGCACTCGGGAGTTGTCCCCAGTGGCAGTGCCGGGACAGATGCGGCCAATAGGCATCCTGCCGAAACCCACCCAATGCACTTCGGGGAGCGCGTCCACTGCCAGGAAAACCTCCAGCGCTGGGGGAAGCGGGGTTCCAAAATGTATCCACCGAATGCCAGCAGGAGGCCACGGGGACGCGACGGAAGGGGTCGCCGACGTGGGTGCAGCCTGCTGGGTGGGGACCGGGCTAGGAGAGAAGCTCTGCTATGCTGTCCTGGACAGTTGTTCCCTCCTGTGTGTCTGGTGAAAAGCCAAGAGACAGAAGAAGCTCCAGGAACCAGAGAGCGGCTCCGTTGCCCAAAGTCAGAGCCAAAACTTCCACCGCTAGGGGCCACTGTTGGATAGGAATAGTTCCTTCCTCACACTTGCTGGGGGGCAGAGGGCTGAGTTCTAAGGCAGGGGGAGGGGCAGGGCCCCTTGCAGAAAGGGCTGTGGGGGAAGGGACCCCTGGGCCAGCTCTGGGGCTGCTGGGAGAGCCCCCTCTCCATGCCATAGCTCACCTGGCCCAGGCGCCAAGGGTCTGGGTCGGGCCAGGCTGCCAGACCCGTCTGAAGAGGGGGTTTCCTCGCCAACCAAAGTCCCCGAGGCCTCCTCAAGCGGGGGCCTACCTAGGGCCGGCCGGCCTTGCCCTGCAGGTCTCTCCCACGGCAATGGTCACAGACATGCTGTCTCCCATCGCCGTCACCTCCACCTTACGTCAGGGGAACCCCGGCCTTTCCCACCGGTGGCCTGCGGGCTTCGGCCTGGGCTCCCGGCCAGGCCTGCAGAGGCCTGGCTCCCGGAGAGGACAGGCCCAGAGTCTTCCCTCTTCCTTGTCAATGACCTCTCTTTCTCTGCGTTTCTTTCCTGGGACGAGAGGGGCCCCAGAGCACCCCGACGACTCTGAGCAATGAGCCTGCCCTTTCTCCTCTCGCCCTCCTTTTTGGGACCGTACCAAGCGACGAGCGTTTCTCTCGGCTCTGGGGCCGCGGGACGCAAAACGAAACTGCTTACCTATTGGGTGGTGAGACACTTGCGTGGAAATCATTTCTGCTCACTTGAGGCAGGCACTGCGGTCAAGTGGGCTTACAGGTCCAGGGGTTCCATGGACCGGGTATATTCTAAGCGGCCATCGTGACCGTCCAAAGCGGACGTATGGGTTGTTTGGGCATTGGCTCGAGTCGTAACCCTCCGTTTTTGGGGGAAAACAAGGGAGAACCCATCACCTTCAGCACATTTCCCTCTGCCACAGCACGCCACGCAACCAGGTGATTTTCCTATTGATTGCCGTTCCAAGCTGCCATAGCGGGCAATGCCGCAGGGATACTGTCCAGATTTCCAAACCAAAGCAGATAGGCCTTCTCGCCGAGGCGCAGCTGCGCGGTCGATCAAGCCCCAGGCCCTGGTGCTCCTGAGGGCTGCGGGGACACCCAGGACTACGCTGCTGAGGGCAGGTGGCTCCGGGCCTCAGTGCCCTGCCAGTGGGCTCTACTTGGGAATCCGTGCTCTTGCACGGGGTGGGGAGGGGGGAGTCGGTTGCAGGGGGGCCTGCCTACACATGCCTCTTCTTCTGTCACTTTGGCTGCGGCTGAGCCTGGCACTGGGTGCGTGCATGCTCAGGAGACAGGCTTCTGCATGTCTCTGGACAGGCCCCGTGCCAGCTGGGACCTGAGCCCCAGCGCAGGTGCACCACCTGCGCTCAGGTTCCTTGGACCGGCCCAGGTCAGCTGAGAGGGAGGAGAACATGGTCCTGACCGCGGAGGGAAGCAAAAGTGCCGACACCTGCCAGCGGGAGAGCCGCATCCGACAGCCCTGTGGGATCTAAGCCCCCTCTCGCTCCATCCGCTGCCTCCCTCCTCACCCCCTCCTTTCGGGGCGCCGAGACGGCGCCCGGGCTGGGGGTGGCGGAGGGGGAGGGGCAAGCGCTAGGCCTCCCGCGCCGCCGTAGACCGCTCTCTGACGCCCCGCAAAGCCGGGACCAAAGCGCAGGCGCCCCGGCCCGCTGGGACGGCCACGCCCAGCGCCGCCCTGGCGCGCAGGCGCCACTCACCCCGCACCCGGCAGACTCGTCCCGACCCCGCCCCTCCTGGTTGCTCTGGAGACGGTGGCCACCGGCGGGAGGTGCCCAAGCCCGGGAGTGGGAAGACAGCTGTGAAGGATTGGGGCGGGGGGGGGGGGGAGGCGTTTTCTGCACTCGGGAGTTGTCCCCAGTGGCAGTGCCGGGACAGATGCGGCCAATAGGCATCCTGCCGAAACCCACCCAATGCACTTCGGGGAGCGCGTCCACTGCCAGGAAAACCTCCAGCGCTGGGGGAAGCGGGGTTCCAAAATGTATCCACCGAATGCCAGCAGGAGGCCACGGGGACGCGACGGAAGGGGTCGCCGACGTGGGTGCAGCCTGCTGGGTGGGGACCGGGCTAGGAGAGAAGCTCTGCTATGCTGTCCTGGACAGTTGTTCCCTCCTGTGTGTCTGGTGAAAAGCCAAGAGACAGAAGAAGCTCCAGGAACCAGAGAGCGGCTCCGTTGCCCAAAGTCGGAGCCAAAACTTCCACCGCTAGGGGCCACTGTTGGATAGGAATAGTTCCTTCCTCACACTTGCTGGGGGGCAGAGGGCTGAGTTCTAAGGCAGGGGGAGGGGCAGGGCCCCTTGCAGAAAGGGCTGTGGGGGAAGGGACCCCTGGGCCAGCTCTGGGGCTGCTGGGAGAGCCCCCTCTCCATGCCATAGCTCACCTGGCCCAGGCGCCAAGGGTCTGGGTCGGGCCAGGCTGCCAGACCCGTCTGAAGAGGGGGTTTCCTCGCCAACCAAAGTCCCCGAGGCCTCCTCAAGCGGGGGCCTACCTAGGGCCGGCCGGCCTTGCCCTGCAGGTCTCTCCCACGGCAATGGTCACAGACATGCTGTCTCCCATCGCCGTCACCTCCACCTTACGTCAGGGGAACCCCGGCCTTTCCCACCGGTGGCCTGCGGGCTTCGGCCTGGCTCCCGGAGAGGACAGGCCCAGAGTCTTCCCTCTTCCTTGTCAATGACCTCTCTTTCTCTGCGTTTCTTTCCTGGGACGAGAGGGGCCCCAGAGCACCCCGACGACTCTGAGCAATGAGCCTGCCCTTTCTCCTCTCGCCCTCCTTTTTGGGACCGTACCAAGCGACGAGCGTTTCTCTCGGCTCTGGGGCCGCGGGACGCAAAACGAAACTGCTTACCTATTGGGTGGTGAGACACTTGCGTGGAAATCATTTCTGCTCACTTGAGGCAGGCACTGCGGTCAAGTGGGCTTACAGGTCCAGGGGTTCCATGGACCGGGTATATTCTAAGCGGCCATCGTGACCGTCCAAAGCGGACGTATGGGTTGTTTGGGCATTGGCTCGAGTCGTAACCCTCCGTTTTTGGGGGAAAACAAGGGAGAACCCATCACCTTCAGCACATTTCCCTCTGCCACAGCACGCCACGCAACCAGGTGATTTTCCTATTGATTGCCGTTCCAAGCTGCCATAGCGGGCAATGCCGCAGGGATACTGTCCAGATTTCCAAACCAAAGCAGATAGGCCTTCTCGCCGAGGCGCAGCTGCGCGGTCGATCAAGCCCCAGGCCCTGGTGCTCCTGAGGGCTGCGGGGACACCCAGGACTACGCTGCTGAGGGCAGGTGGCTCCGGGCCTCAGTGCCCTGCCAGTGGGCTCTACTTGGGAATCCGTGCTCTTGCACGGGGTGGGGAGGGGGGAGTCGGTTGCAGGGGGGCCTGCCTACACATGCCTCTTCTTCTGTCACTTTGGCTGCGGCTGAGCCTGGCACTGGGTGCGTGCATGCTCAGGAGACAGGCTTCTGCATGTCTCTGGACAGGCCCCGTGCCAGCTGGGACCTGAGCCCCAGCGCAGGTGCACCACCTGCGCTCAGGTTCCTTGGACCGGCCCATGTCAGCTGAGAGGGAGGAGAACATGGTCCTGACCGCGGAGGGAAGCAAAAGTGCCGACACCTGCCAGCGGGAGAGCCGCATCCGACAGCCCTGTGGGATCTAAGCCCCCTCTCGCTCCATCCGCTGCCTCCCTCCTCACCCCCTCCTTTCGGGGCGCCGAGACGGCGCCCGGGCTGGGGGTGGCGGAGGGGGAGGGGCAAGCGCTAGGCCTCCCGCGCCGCCGTAGACCGCTCTCTGACGCCCCGCAAAGCCGGGACCAAAGCGCAGGCGCCCCAGCCCGCTGGGACGGCCACGCCCAGCGCCGCCCTGGCGCGCAGGCGCCACTCACCCCGCACCCGGCAGACTCGTCCCGACCCCGCCCCTCCTGGTTGCTCTGGAGACGGTGGCCACCGGCGGGAGGTGCCCAAGCCCGGGAGTGGGAAGACAGCTGTGAAGGATTGGGGCGGGGGGGGGGGGGGAGGCGTTTTCTGCACTCGGGAGTTGTCCCCAGTGGCAGTGCCGGGACAGATGCGGCCAATAGGCATCCTGCCGAAACCCACCCAATGCACTTCGGGGAGCGCGTCCACTGCCAGGAAAACCTCCAGCGCTGGGGGAAGCGGGGTTCCAAAATGTATCCACCGAATGCCAGCAGGAGGCCACGGGGACGCGACGGAAGGGGTCGCCGACGTGGGTGCAGCCTGCTGGGTGGGGACCGGGCTAGGAGAGAAGCTCTGCTATGCTGTCCTGGACAGTTGTTCCCTCCTGTGTGTCTGGTGAAAAGCCAAGAGACAGAAGAAGCTCCAGGAACCAGAGAGCGGCTCCGTTGCCCAAAGTCAGAGCCAAAACTTCCACCGCTAGGGGCCACTGTTGGATAGGAATAGTTCCTTCCTCACACTTGCTGGGGGGCAGAGGGCTGAGTTCTAAGGCAGGGGGAGGGGCAGGGCCCCTTGCAGAAAGGGCTGTGGGGGAAGGGACCCCTGGGCCAGCTCTGGGGCTGCTGGGAGAGCCCCCTCTCCATGCCATAGCTCACCTGGCCCAGGCGCCAAGGGTCTGGGTCGGGCCAGGCTGCCAGACCCGTCTGAAGAGGGGGTTTCCTCGCCAACCAAAGTCCCCGAGGCCTCCTCAAGCGGGGGCCTACCTAGGGCCGGCCGGCCTTGCCCTGCAGGTCTCTCCCACGGCAATGGTCACAGACATGCTGTCTCCCATCGCCGTCACCTCCACCTTACGTCAGGGGAACCCCGGCCTTTCCCACCGGTGGCCTGCGGGCTTCGGCCTGGCTCCCGGAGAGGACAGGCCCAGAGTCTTCCCTCTCCCTTGTCAATGACCTCTCTTTCTCTGCGTTTCTTTTCTGGGACGAGAGGGGCCCCAGAGCACCCCGACGACTCTGAGCAATGAGCCTGCCCTTTCTCCTCTCGCCCTCCTTTTTGGGACCGTACCAAGTGACGAGCGTTTCTCTCGGCTCTGGGGCCGCGGGACGCAAAACGAAACTGCTTACCTATTGGGTGGTGAGACACTTGCGTGGAAATCATTTCTGCTCACTTGAGGCAGGCACTGCGGTCAAGTGGGCTTACAGGTCCAGGGGTTCCATGGACCGGGTATATTCTAAGCGGCCATCGTGACCGTCCAAAGCGGACGTATGGGTTGTTTGGGCATTGGCTCGAGTCGTAACCCTCCGTTTTTGGGGGAAAACAAGGGAGAACCCATCACCTTCAGCACATTTCCCTCTGCCACAGCACGCCACGCAACCAGGTGATTTTCCTATTGATTGCCGTTCCAAGCTGCCATAGCGGGCAATGCCGCAGGGATACTGTCCAGATTTCCAAACCAAAGCAGATAGGCCTTCTCGCCGAGGCGCAGCTGCGCGGTCGATCAAGCCCCAGGCCCTGGTGCTCCTGAGGGCTGCGGGGACACCCAGGACTACGCTGCTGAGGGCAGGTGGCTCCGGGCCTCAGTGCCCTGCCAGTGGGCTCTACTTGGGAATCCGTGCTCTTGCACGGGGTGGGGAGGGGGGAGTCGGTTGCAGGGGGGCCTGCCTACACATGCCTCTTCTTCTGTCACTTTGGCTGCGGCTGAGCCTGGCACTGGGTGCGTGCATGCTCAGGAGACAGGCTTCTGCATGTCTCTGGACAGGCCCCGTGCCAGCTGGGACCTGAGCCCCAGCGCAGGTGCACCACCTGCGCTCAGGTTCCTTGGACCGGCCCAGGTCAGCTGAGAGGGAGGAGAACATGGTCCTGACCGCGGAGGGAAGCAAAAGTGCCGACACCTGCCAGCGGGAGAGCCGCATCCGACAGCCCTGTGGGATCTAAGCCCCCTCTCGCTCCATCCGCTGCCTCCCTCCTCACCCCCTCCTTTCGGGGCGCCGAGACGGCGCCCGGGCTGGGGGTGGCGGAGGGGGAGGGGCAAGCGCTAGGCCTCCCGCGCCGCCGTAGACCGCTCTCTGACGCCCCGCAAAGCCGGGACCAAAGCGCAGGCGCCCCGGCCCGCTGGGACGGCCACGCCCAGCGCCGCCCTGGCGCGCAGGCGCCACTCACCCCGCACCCGGCAGACTCGTCCCGACCCCGCCCCTCCTGGTTGCTCTGGAGACGGTGGCCACCGGCGGGAGGTGCCCAAGCCCGGGAGTGGGAAGACAGCTGTGAAGGATTGGGGCGGGGGGGGGGGGGGGAGGCGTTTTCTGCACTCGGGAGTTGTCCCCAGTGGCAGTGCCGGGACAGATGCGGCCAATAGGCATCCTGCCGAAACCCACCCAATGCACTTCGGGGAGCGCGTCCACTGCCAGGAAAACCTCCAGCGCTGGGGGAAGCGGGGTTCCAAAATGTATCCACCGAATGCCAGCAGGAGGCCACGGGGACGCGACGGAAGGGGTCGCCGACGTGGGTGCAGCCTGCTGGGTGGGGACCGGGCTAGGAGAGAAGCTCTGCTATGCTGTCCTGGACAGTTGTTCCCTCCTGTGTGTCTGGTGAAAAGCCAAGAGACAGAAGAAGCTCCAGGAACCAGAGAGCGGCTCCGTTGCCCAAAGTCGGAGCCAAAACTTCCACCGCTAGGGGCCACTGTTGGATAGGAATAGTTCCTTCCTCACACTTGCTGGGGGGCAGAGGGCTGAGTTCTAAGGCAGGGGGAGGGGCAGGGCCCCTTGCAGAAAGGGCTGTGGGGGAAGGGACCCCTGGGCCAGCTCTGGGGCTGCTGGGAGAGCCCCCTCTCCATGCCATAGCTCACCTGGCCCAGGCGCCAAGGGTCTGGGTCGGGCCAGGCTGCCAGACCCGTCTGAAGAGGGGGTTTCCTCGCCAACCAAAGTCCCCGAGGCCTCCTCAAGCGGGGGCCTACCTAGGGCCGGCCGGCCTTGCCCTGCAGGTCTCTCCCACGGCAATGGTCACAGACATGCTGTCTCCCATCGCCGTCACCTCCACCTTACGTCAGGGGAACCCCGGCCTTTCCCACCGGTGGCCTGCGGGCTTCGGCCTGGCTCCCGGAGAGGACAGGCCCAGAGTCTTCCCTCTCCCTTGTCAATGACCTCTCTTTCTCTGCGTTTCTTTTCTGGGACGAGAGGGGCCCCAGAGCACCCCGACGACTCTGAGCAATGAGCCTGCCCTTTCTCCTCTCGCCCTCCTTTTTGGGACCGTACCAAGCGACGAGCGTTTCTCTCGGCTCTGGGGCCGCGGGACGCAAAACGAAACTGCTTACCTATTGGGTGGTGAGACACTTGCGTGGAAATCATTTCTGCTCACTTGAGGCAGGCACTGCGGTCAAGTGGGCTTACAGGTCCAGGGGTTCCATGGACCGGGTATATTCTAAGCGGCCATCGTGACCGTCCAAAGCGGACGTATGGGTTGTTTGGGCATTGGCTCGAGTCGTAACCCTCCGTTTTTGGGGGAAAACAAGGGAGAACCCATCACCTTCAGCACATTTCCCTCTGCCACAGCACGCCACGCAACCAGGTGATTTTCCTATTGATTGCCGTTCCAAGCTGCCATAGCGGGCAATGCCGCAGGGATACTGTCCAGATTTCCAAACCAAAGCAGATAGGCCTTCTCGCCGAGGCGCAGCTGCGCGGTCGATCAAGCCCCAGGCCCTGGTGCTCCTGAGGGCTGCGGGGACACCCAGGACTACGCTGCTGAGGGCAGGTGGCTCCGGGCCTCAGTGCCCTGCCAGTGGGCTCTACTTGGGAATCCGTGCTCTTGCACGGGGTGGGGAGGGGGGAGTCGGTTGCAGGGGGGCCTGCCTACACATGCCTCTTCTTCTGTCACTTTGGCTGCGGCTGAGCCTGGCACTGGGTGCGTGCATGCTCAGGAGACAGGCTTCTGCATGTCTCTGGACAGGCCCCGTGCCAGCTGGGACCTGAGCCCCAGCGCAGGTGCACCACCTGCGCTCAGGTTCCTTGGACCGGCCCAGGTCAGCTGAGAGGGAGGAGAACATGGTCCTGACCGCGGAGGGAAGCAAAAGTGCCGACACCTGCCAGCGGGAGAGCCGCATCCGACAGCCCTGTGGGATCTAAGCCCCCTCTCGCTCCATCCGCTGCCTCCCTCCTCACCCCCCTCCTTTCGGGGCGCCGAGACGGCGCCCGGGCTGGGGGTGGCGGAGGGGGAGGGGCAAGCGCTAGGCCTCCCGCGCCGCCGTAGACCCCTCTCTGACGCCCCGCAAAGCCGGGACCAAAGCGCAGGCGCCCCGGCCCGCTGGGACGGCCACGCCCAGCGCCGCCCTGGCGCGCAGGCGCCACTCACCCCGCACCCGGCAGACTCGCCCCGACCCCGCCCCTCCTGGTTGCTCTGGAGACGGTGGCCACCGGCGGGAGGTGCCCAAGCCCGGGAGTGGGAAGACAGCTGTGAAGGATTGCGGCGGGGGGGCGGGGGGGGGGGGAGGCGTTTTCTGCACTCGGGAGTTGTCCCCAGTGGCAGTGCCGGGACAGATGCGGCCAATAGGCATCCTGCCGAAACCCACCCACTGCACTTCGGGGAGCGCGTCCACTGCCAGGAAAACCTCCAGCGCTGGGGGAAGCGGGGTTCCAAAATGTATCCACCGAATGCCAGCAGGAGGCCACGGGGACGCGACGGAAGGGGTCGCCGACGTGGGTGCAGCCTGCTGGGTGGGGACCGGGCTAGGAGAGAAGCTCTGCTATGCTGTCCTGGACAGTTGTTCCCTCCTGTGTGTCTGGTGAAAAGCCAAGAGACAGAAGAAGCTCCAGGAACCAGAGAGCGGCTCCGTTGCCCAAAGTCGGAGCCAAAACTTCCACGGCTAGGGGCCACTGTTGGATAGGAATAGTTCCTTCCTCACACTTGCTGGGGGGCAGAGGGCTGAGTTCGAAGGCAGGGGGAGGGGCACGGCCCCTTGCAGAAGGGGCTGTGGGGGAAGGGACCCCTGGGCCAGCTCTGGGGCTGCTGGGAGAGCCCCCTCTCCATGCCATAGCTCACCTGGCCCAGGCGCCAAGGGTCTGGGTCGGGCCAGGCTGCCAGACCCGTCTGAAGAGGGGGTTTCCTCGCCAACCAAAGTCCCCGAGGCCTCCTCAAGCGGGGGCCTACCTAGGGCCGGCCGGCCTTGCCCTGCAGGTCTCTCCCACGGCAATGGTCACAGACATGCTGTCTCCCATCGCCGTCACCTCCACCTTACGTCAGGGGAACCCCGGCCTTTCCCACCGGTGGCCTGCGGGCTTCGGCCTGGGCTCCCGGCCAGGCCTGCAGAGGCCTGGCTCCCGGAGAGGACAGGCCCAGGGTCTTCCCTCTCCCTTGTCAATGACCTCTCTTTCTCTGCCTTTCTTTTCTGGGACGAGAGGGGCCCCAGAGCACCCCGACGACTCTGAGCAATGAGCCTGCCCTTTCTCCTCTCGCCCTCCTTTTTGGGACCGTACCAAGCGACGAGCGTTTCTCTCGGCTCTGGGGCCGCGGGACGCAAAACGAAACTGCTTACCTATTGGGTGGTGAGACACTTGCGTGGAAATCATTTCTGCTCACTTGAGGCAGGCGCTGCGGTCAAGTGGGCTTACAGGTCCAGGGGTTCCATGGACCGGGTATATTCTAAGCGGCCATCGTGACCGTCCAAAGCGGACGTATGGGTTGTTTGGGCATTGGCTCGAGTCGTAACCCTCCGTTTTTGGGGGAAAACAAGGGAGAACCCATCACCTTCAGCACATTTCCCTCTGCCACAGCACGCCACGCAACCAGGTGATTTTCCTATTGATTGCCGTTCCAAGCTACCATAGCGGGCAATGCCGCAGGGATACTGTCCAGATTTCCAAACCAAAGCAGATAGGCCTTCTCGCCGAGGCGCAGCTGCGCGGTCGATCAAGCCCCAGGCCCTGGTGCTCCTGAGGGCTGCGGGGCCACCCAGGACTACGCTGCTGAGGGCAGGTGGCTCCGGGCCTCAGTGCCCTGCCAGTGGGCTCTACTTGGGAATCCGTGCTCTTGCACGGGGTGGGGAGGGGGGAGTCGGTTGCAGGGGGGCCTGCCTACACATGCCTCTTCTTCTGTCACTTTGGCTGCGGCTGAGCCTGGCACTGGGTGCGTGCATGCTCAGGAGACAGGCTTCTGCATGTCTCTGGACAGGCCCCGTGCCAGCTGGGACCTGAGCCCCAGCGCAGGTGCACCACCTGCGCTCAGGTTCCTTGGACCGGCCCAGGTCAGCTGAGAGGGAGGAGAACATGGTCCTGACCGCGGAGGGAAGCAAAAGTGCCGACACCTGCCAGCGGGAGAGCCGCATCCGACAGCCCTGTGGGATCTAAGCCCCCTCTCGCTCCATCCGCTGCCTCCGTCCTCACCCCCTCCTTTCGGGGCGCCGAGACGGCGCCCGGGCTGGGGGTGGCGGAGGGGGAGGGGCAAGCGCTAGGCCTCCCGCGCCGCCGTAGACCCCTCTCTGACGCCCCGCAAAGCCGGGACCAAAGCGCAGGCGCCCCGGCCCGCTGGGACGGCCACGCCCAGCGCCGCCCTGGCGCGCAGGCGCCACTCACCCCGCACCCGGCAGACTCGCCCCGACCCCGCCCCTCCTGGTTGCTCTGGAGACGGTGGCCACCGGCGGGAGGTGCCCAAGCCCGGGAGTGGGAAGACAGCTGTGAAGGATTGTGGCGGGGGGGCGGGGGGGGGGGGGAGGCGTTTTCTGCACTCGGGAGTTGTCCCCAGTGGCAGTGCCGGGACAGATGCGGCCAATAGGCATCCTGCCGAAACCCACCCACTGCACTTCGGGGAGCGCGTCCACTGCCAGGAAAACCTCCAGCGCTGGGGGAAGCGGGGTTCCAAAATGTATCCACCGAATGCCAGCAGGAGGCCACGGGGACGCGACGGAAGGGGTCGCCGACGTGGGTGCAGCCTGCTGGGTGGGGACCGGGCTAGGAGAGAAGCTCTGCTATGCTGTCCTGGACAGTTGTTCCCTCCTGTGTGTCTGGTGAAAAGCCAAGAGACAGAAGAAGCTCCAGGAACCAGAGAGCGGCTCCGTTGCCCAAAGTCGGAGCCAAAACTTCCACGGCTAGGGGCCACTGTTGGATAGGAATAGTTCCTTCCTCACACTTGCTGGGGGGCAGAGGGCTGAGTTCGAAGGCAGGGGGAGGGGCAGGGCCCCTTGCAGAAGGGGCTGTGGGGGAAGGGACCCCTGGGCCAGCTCTGGGGCTGCTGGGAGAGCCCCCTCTCCATGCCATAGCTCACCTGGCCCAGGCGCCAAGGGTCTGGGTCGGGCCAGGCTGCCAGACCCGTCTGAAGAGGGGGTTTCCTCGCCAACCAAAGTCCCCGAGGCCTCCTCAAGCGGGGGCCTACCTAGGGCCGGCCGGCCTTGCCCTGCAGGTCTCTCCCACGGCAATGGTCACAGACATGCTGTCTCCCATCGCCGTCACCTCCACCTTACGTCAGGGGAACCCCGGCCTTTCCCACCGGTGGCCTGCGGGCTTCGGCCTGGGCTCCCGGCCAGGCCTGCAGAGGCCTGGCTCCCGGAGAGGACAGGCCCAGGGTCTTCCCTCTCCCTTGTCAATGACCTCTCTTTCTCTGCCTTTCTTTTCTGGGACGAGAGGGGCCCCAGAGCACCCCGACGACTCTGAGCAATGAGCCTGCCCTTTCTCCTCTCGCCCTCCTTTTTGGGACCGTACCAAGCGTCGAGCGTTTCTCTCGGCTCTGGGGCCGCGGGACGCAAAACGAAACTGCTTACCTATTGGGTGGTGAGACACTTGCGTGGAAATCATTTCTGCTCACTTGAGGCAGGCGCTGCGGTCAAGTGGGCTTACAGGTCCAGGGTTTCCATGGACCGGGTATATTCTAAGCGGCCATCGTGACCGTCCAAAGCGGACGTATGGGTTGTTTGGGCATTGGCTCGAGTCGTAACCCTCCGTTTTTGGGGGAAAACAAGGGAGAACCCATCACCTTCAGCACATTTCCCTCTGCCACAGCACGCCACGCAACCAGGTGATTTTCCTATTGATTGCCGTTCCAAGCTACCATAGCGGGCAATGCCGCAGGGATACTGTCCAGATTTCCAAACCAAAGCAGATAGGCCTTCTCGCCGAGGCGCAGCTGCGCGGTCGATCAAGCCCCAGGCCCTGGTGCTCCTGAGGGCTGCGGGGCCACCCAGGACTACGCTGCTGAGGGCAGGTGGCTCCGGGCCTCAGTGCCCTGCCAGTGGGCTCTACTTGGGAATCCGTGCTCTTGCACGGGGTGGGGAGGGGGGAGTCGGTTGCAGGGGGGCCTGCCTACACATGCCTCTTCTTCTGTCACTTTGGCTGCGGCTGAGCCTGGCACTGGGTGCGTGCATGCTCAGGAGACAGGCTTCTGCATGTCTCTGGACAGGCCCCGTGCCAGCTGGGACCTGAGCCCCAGCGCAGGTGCACCACCTGCGCTCAGGTTCCTTGGACCGGCCCAGGTCAGCTGAGAGGGAGGAGAACATGGTCCTGACCGCGGAGGGAAGCAAAAGTGCCGACACCTGCCAGCGGGAGAGCCGCATCCGACAGCCCTGTGGGATCTAAGCCCCCTCTCGCTCCATCCGCTGCCTCCGTCCTCACCCCCTCCTTTCGGGGCGCCGAGACGGCGCCCGGGCTGGGGGTGGCGGAGGGGGAGGGGCAAGCGCTAGGCCTCCCGCGCCGCCGTAGACCGCTCTCTGACGCCCCGCAAAGCCGGGACCAAAGCGCAGGCGCCCCGGCCCGCTGGGACGGCCACGCCCAGCGCCGCCCTGGCGCGCAGGCGCCACTCACCCCTCACCCGGCGGACTCGCCCCGACCCCGCCCCTCCTGGTTGCTCTGGAGACGGTGGCCACCGGCGGGAGGTGCCCAAGCCCGGGAGTGGGAAGACAGCTGTGAAGGATTGCGGCGGGGGGGCGGGGGGGGGGGAGGCGTTTTCTGCACTCGGGAGTTGTCCCCAGTGGCAGTGCCGGGACAGATGCGGCCAATAGGCATCCTGCCGAAACCCACCCACTGCACTTCGGGGAGCGCGTCCACTGCCAGGAAAACCTCCAGCGCTGGGGGAAGCGGGGTTCCAAAATGTATCCACCGAATGCCAGCAGGAGGCCACGGGGACGCGACGGAAGGGGTCGCCGACGTGGGTGCAGCCTGCTGGGTGGGGACCGGGCTAGGAGAGAAGCTCTGCTATGCTGTCCTGGACAGTTGTTCCCTCCTGTGTGTCTGGTGAAAAGCCAAGAGACAGAAGAAGCTCCAGGAACCAGAGAGCGGCTCCGTTGCCCAAAGTCGGAGCCAAAACTTCCACCGCTAGGGGCCACTGTTGGATAGGAATAGTTCCTTCCTCACACTTGCTGGGGGGCAGAGGGCTGAGTTCTAAGGCAGGGGGAGGGGCAGGGCCCCTTGCAGAAAGGGCTGTGGGGGAAGGGACCCCTGGGCCAGCTCTGGGGCTGCTGGGAGAGCCCCCTCTCCATGCCATAGCTCACCTGGCCCAGGCGCCAAGGGTCTGGGTCGGGCCAGGCTGCCAGACCCGTCTGAAGAGGGGGTTTCCTCGCCAACCAAAGTCCCCGAGGCCTCCTCAAGCGGGGGCCTACCTAGGGCCGGCCGGCCTTGCCCTGCAGGTCTCTCCCACGGCAATGGTCACAGACATGCTGTCTCCCATCGCCGTCACCTCCACCTTACGTCAGGGGAACCCCGGCCTTTCCCACCGGTGGCCTGCGGGCTTCGGCCTGGCTCCCGGAGAGGACAGGCCCAGAGTCTTCCCTCTCCCTTGTCAATGACCTCTCTTTCTCTGCGTTTCTTTTCTGGGACGAGAGGGGCCCCAGAGCACCCCGACGACTCTGAGCAATGAGCCTGCCCTTTCTCCTCTCGCCCTCCTTTTTGGGACCGTACCAAGCGACGAGCGTTTCTCTCGGCTCTGGGGCCGCGGGACGCAAAACGAAACTGCTTACCTATTGGGTGGTGAGACACTTGCGTGGAAATCATTTCTGCTCACTTGAGGCAGGCACTGCGGTCAAGTGGGCTTACAGGTCCAGGGGTTCCATGGACCGGGTATATTCTAAGCGGCCATCGTGACCGTCCAAAGCGGACGTATGGGTTGTTTGGGCATTGGCTCGAGTCGTAACCCTCCGTTTTTGGGGGAAAACAAGGGAGAACCCATCACCTTCAGCACATTTCCCTCTGCCACAGCACGCCACGCAACCAGGTGATTTTCCTATTGATTGCCGTTCCAAGCTGCCATAGCGGGCAATGCCGCAGGGATACTGTCCAGATTTCCAAACCAAAGCAGATAGGCCTTCTCGCCGAGGCGCAGCTGCGCGGTCGATCAAGCCCCAGGCCCTGGTGCTCCTGAGGGCTGCGGGGACACCCAGGACTACGCTGCTGAGGGCAGGTGGCTCCGGGCCTCAGTGCCCTGCCAGTGGGCTCTACTTGGGAATCCGTGCTCTTGCACGGGGTGGGGAGGGGGGAGTCGGTTGCAGGGGGGCCTGCCTACACATGCCTCTTCTTCTGTCACTTTGGCTGCGGCTGAGCCTGGCACTGGGTGCGTGCATGCTCAGGAGACAGGCTTCTGCATGTCTCTGGACAGGCCCCGTGCCAGCTGGGACCTGAGCCCCAGCGCAGGTGCACCACCTGCGCTCAGGTTCCTTGGACCGGCCCAGGTCAGCTGAGAGGGAGGAGAACATGGTCCTGACCGCGGAGGGAAGCAAAAGTGCCGACACCTGCCAGCGGGAGAGCCGCATCCGACAGCCCTGTGGGATCTAAGCCCCCTCTCGCTCCATCCGCTGCCTCCCTCCTCACCCCCTCCTTTCGGGGCGCCGAGACGGCGCCCGGGCTGGGGGTGGCGGAGGGGGAGGGGCAAGCGCTAGGCCTCCCGCGCCGCCGTAGACCACTCTCTGACGCCCCGCAAAGCCGGGACCAAAGCGCAGGCGCCCCGGCCCGCTGGGACGGCCACGCCCAGCGCCGCCCTGGCGCGCAGGCGCCACTCACCCCGCACCCGGCAGACTCGTCCCGACCCCGCCCCTCCTGGTTGCTCTGGAGACGGTGGCCACCGGCGGGAGGTGCCCAAGCCCGGGAGTGGGAAGACAGCTGTGAAGGATTGGGGCGGGGGGGGGGGGGGAGGCGTTTTCTGCACTCGGGAGTTGTCCCCAGTGGCAGTGCCGGGACAGATGCGGCCAATAGGCATCCTGCCGAAACCCACCCAATGCACTTCGGGGAGCGCGTCCACTGCCAGGAAAACCTCCAGCGCTGGGGGAAGCGGGGTTCCAAAATGTATCCACCGAATGCCAGCAGGAGGCCACGGGGACGCGACGGAAGGGGTCGCCGACGTGGGTGCAGCCTGCTGGGTGGGGACCGGGCTAGGAGAGAAGCTCTGCTATGCTGTCCTGGACAGTTGTTCCCTCCTGTGTGTCTGGTGAAAAGCCAAGAGACAGAAGAAGCTCCAGGAACCAGAGAGCGGCTCCGTTGCCCAAAGTCGGAGCCAAAACTTCCACCGCTAGGGGCCACTGTTGGATAGGAATAGTTCCTTCCTCACACTTGCTGGGGGGCAGAGGGCTGAGTTCTAAGGCAGGGGGAGGGGCAGGGCCCCTTGCAGAAAGGGCTGTGGGGGAAGGGACCCCTGGGCCAGCTCTGGGGCTGCTGGGAGAGCCCCCTCTCCATGCCATAGCTCACCTGGCCCAGGCGCCAAGGGTCTGGGTCGGGCCAGGCTGCCAGACCCGTCTGAAGAGGGGGTTTCCTCGCCAACCAAAGTCCCCGAGGCCTCCTCAAGCGGGGGCCTACCTAGGGCCGGCCGGCCTTGCCCTGCAGGTCTCTCCCACGGCAATGGTCACAGACATGCTGTCTCCCATCGCCGTCACCTCCACCTTACGTCAGGGGAACCCCGGCCTTTCCCACCGGTGGCCTGCGGGCTTCGGCCTGGCTCCCGGAGAGGACAGGCCCAGAGTCTTCCCTCTCCCTTGTCAATGACCTCTCTTTCTCTGCGTTTCTTTCCTGGGACGAGAGGGGCCCCAGAGCACCCCGACGACTCTGAGCAATGAGCCTGCCCTTTCTCCTCTCGCCCTCCTTTTTGGGACCGTACCAAGCGACGAGCGTTTCTCTCGGCTCTGGGGCCGCGGGACGCAAAACGAAACTGCTTACCTATTGGGTGGTGAGACACTTGCGTGGAAATCATTTCTGCTCACTTGAGGCAGGCACTGCGGTCAAGTGGGCTTACAGGTCCAGGGGTTCCATGGACCGGGTATATTCTAAGCGGCCATCGTGACCGTCCAAAGCGGACGTATGGGTTGTTTGGGCATTGGCTCGAGTCGTAACCCTCCGTTTTTGGGGGAAAACAAGGGAGAACCCATCACCTTCAGCACATTTCCCTCTGCCACAGCACGCCACGCAACCAGGTGATTTTCCTATTGATTGCCGTTCCAAGCTGCCATAGCGGGCAATGCCGCAGGGATACTGTCCAGATTTCCAAACCAAAGCAGATAGGCCTTCTCGCCGAGGCGCAGCTGCGCGGTCGATCAAGCCCCAGGCCCTGGTGCTCCTGAGGGCTGCGGGGACACCCAGGACTACGCTGCTGAGGGCAGGTGGCTCCGGGCCTCAGTGCCCTGCCAGTGGGCTCTACTTGGGAATCCGTGCTCTTGCACGGGGTGGGGAGGGGGGAGTCGGTTGCAGGGGGGCCTGCCTACACATGCCTCTTCTTCTGTCACTTTGGCTGCGGCTGAGCCTGGCACTGGGTGCGTGCATGCTCAGGAGACAGGCTTCTGCATGTCTCTGGACAGGCCCCGTGCCAGCTGGGACCTGAGCCCCAGCGCAGGTGCACCACCTGCGCTCAGGTTCCTTGGACCGGCCCAGGTCAGCTGAGAGGGAGGAGAACATGGTCCTGACCGCGGAGGGAAGCAAAAGTGCCGACACCTGCCAGCGGGAGAGCCGCATCCGACAGCCCTGTGGGATCTAAGCCCCCTCTCGCTCCATCCGCTGCCTCCCTCCTCAACCCCTCCTTTCGGGGCGCCGAGACGGCGCCCGGGCTGGGGGTGGCGGAGGGGGAGGGGCAAGCGCTAGGCCTCCCGCGCCGCCGTAGACCGCTCTCTGACGCCCCGCAAAGCCGGGACCAAAGCGCAGGCGCCCCGGCCCGCTGGGACGGCCACGCCCAGCGCCGCCCTGGCGCGCAGGCGCCACTCACCCCGCACCCGGCAGACTCGTCCCGACCCCGCCCCTCCTGGTTGCTCTGGAGACGGTGGCCACCGGCGGGAGGTGCCCAAGCCCGGGAGTGGGAAGACAGCTGTGAAGGATTGGGGCCGGGGGGGCGGGGGGGAGGCGTTTTCTGCACTCGGGAGTTGTCCCCAGTGGCAGTGCCGGGACAGATGCGGCCAATAGGCATCCTGCCGAAACCCACCCAATGCACTTCGGGGAGCGCGTCCACTGCCAGGAAAACCTCCAGCGCTGGGGGAAGCGGGGTTCCAAAATGTATCCACCGAATGCCAGCAGGAGGCCACGGGGACGCGACGGAAGGGGTCGCCGACGTGGGTGCAGCCTGCTGGGTGGGGACCGGGCTAGGAGAGAAGCTCTGCTATGCTGTCCTGGACAGTTGTTCCCTCCTGTGTGTCTGGTGAAAAGCCAAGAGACAGAAGAAGCTCCAGGAACCAGAGAGCGGCTCCGTTGCCCAAAGTCGGAGCCAAAACTTCCACCGCTAGGGGCCACTGTTGGATAGGAATAGTTCCTTCCTCACACTTGCTGGGGGGCAGAGGGCTGAGTTCTAAGGCAGGGGGAGGGGCAGGGCCCCTTGCAGAAAGGGCTGTGGGGGAAGGGACCCCTGGGCCAGCTCTGGGGCTGCTGGGAGAGCCCCCTCTCCATGCCATAGCTCACCTGGCCCAGGCGCCAAGGGTCTGGGTCGGGCCAGGCTGCCAGACCCGTCTGAAGAGGGGGTTTCCTCACCAACCAAAGTCCCCGAGGCCTCCTCAAGCGGGGGCCTACCTAGGGCCGGCCGGCCTTGCCCTGCAGGTCTCTCCCACGGCAATGGTCACAGACATGCTGTCTCCCATCGCCGTCACCTCCACCTTACGTCAGGGGAACCCCGGCCTTTCCCACCGGTGGCCTGCGGGCTTCGGCCTGGGCTCCCGGCCAGGCCTGCAGAGGCCTGGCTCCCGGAGAGGACAGGCCCAGAGTCTTCCCTCTCCCTTGTCAATGACCTCTCTTTCTCTGCATTTCTTTCCTGGGACGAGAGGGGCCCCAGAGCACCCCGACGACTCTGAGCAATGAGCCTGCCCTTTCTCCTCTCGCCCTCCTTTTTGGGACCGTACCAAGCGACGAGCGTTTCTCTCGGCTCTGGGGCCGCGGGACGCAAAACGAAACTGCTTACCTATTGGGTGGTGAGACACTTGCGTGGAAATCATTTCTGCTCACTTGAGGCAGGCACTGCGGTCAAGTGGGCTTACAGGTCCAGGGGTTCCATGGACCGGGTATATTCTAAGCGGCCATCGTGACCGTCCAAAGCGGACGTATGGGTTGTTTGGGCATTGGCTCGAGTCGTAACCCTCCGTTTTTGGGGGAAAACAAGGGAGAACCCATCACCTTCAGCACATTTCCCTCTGCCACAGCACGCCACGCAACCAGGTGATTTTCCTATTGATTGCCGTTCCAAGCTGCCATAGCGGGCAATGCCGCAGGGATACTGTCCAGATTTCCAAACCAAAGCAGATAGGCCTTCTCGCCGAGGCGCAGCTGCGCGGTCGATCAAGCCCCAGGCCCTGGTGCTCCTGAGGGCTGCGGGGACACCCAGGACTACGCTGCTGAGGGCAGGTGGCTCCGGGCCTCAGTGCCCTGCCAGTGGGCTCTACTTGGGAATCCGTGCTCTTGCACGGGGTGGGGAGGGGGGAGTCGGTTGCAGGGGGGCCTGCCTACACATGCCTCTTCTTCTGTCACTTTGGCTGCGGCTGAGCCTGGCACTGGGTGCGTGCATGCTCAGGAGACAGGCTTCTGCATGTCTCTGGACAGGCCCCGTGCCAGCTGGGACCTGAGCCCCAGCGCAGGTGCACCACCTGCGCTCAGGTTCCTTGGACCGGCCCAGGTCAGCTGAGAGGGAGGAGAACATGGTCCTGACCGCGGAGGGAAGCAAAAGTGCCGACACCTGCCAGCGGGAGAGCCGCATCCGACAGCCCTGTGGGATCTAAGCCCCCTCTCGCTCCATCCGCTGCCTCCCTCCTCACCCCCTCCTTTCGGGGCGCCGAGACGGCGCCCGGGCTGGGGGTGGCGGAGGGGGAGGGGCAAGCGCTAGGCCTCCCGCGCCGCCGTAGACCGCTCTCTGACGCCCCGCAAAGCCGGGACCAAAGCGCAGGCGCCCCGGCCCGCTGGGACGGCCACGTCCAGCGCCGCCCTGGCGCGCAGGCGCCACTCACCCCGCACCCGGCAGACTCGTCCCGACCCCGCCCCTCCTGGTTGCTCTGGAGACGGTGGCCACCGGCGGGAGGTGCCCAAGCCTGGGAGTGGGAAGACAGCTGTGAAGGATTGGGGCGGGGGGGGGGGGGAGGCGTTTTCTGCACTCGGGAGTTGTCCCCAGTGGCAGTGCCGGGACAGATGCGGCCAATAGGCATCCTGCCGAAACCCACCCAATGCACTTCGGGGAGCGCGTCCACTGCCAGGAAAACCTCCAGCGCTGGGGGAAGCGGGGTTCCAAAATGTATCCACCGAATGCCAGCAGGAGGCCACGGGGACGCGACGGAAGGGGTCGCCGACGTGGGTGCAGCCTGCTGGGTGGGGACCGGGCTAGGAGAGAAGCTCTGCTATGCTGTCCTGGACAGTTGTTCCCTCCTGTGTGTCTGGTGAAAAGCCAAGAGACAGAAGAAGCTCCAGGAACCAGAGAGCGGCTCCGTTGCCCAAAGTCGGAGCCAAAACTTCCACCGCTAGGGGCCACTGTTGGATAGGAATAGTTCCTTCCTCACACTTGCTGGGGGGCAGAGGGCTGAGTTCTAAGGCAGGGGGAGGGGCAGGGCCCCTTGCAGAAAGGGCTGTGGGGGAAGGGACCCCTGGGCCAGCTCTGGGGCTGCTGGGAGAGCCCCCTCTCCATGCCATAGCTCACCTGGCCCAGGCGCCAAGGGTCTGGGTCGGGCCAGGCTGCCAGACCCGTCTGAAGAGGGGGTTTCCTCGCCAACCAAAGTCCCCGAGGCCTCCTCAAGCGGGGGCCTACCTAGGGCCGGCCGGCCTTGCCCTGCAGGTCTCTCCCACGGCAATGGTCACAGACATGCTGTCTCCCATCGCCGTCACCTCCACCTTACGTCAGGGGAACCCCGGCCTTTCCCACCGGTGGCCTGCGGGCTTCGGCCTGGCTCCCGGAGAGGACAGGCCCAGAGTCTTCCCTCTCCCTTGTCAATGACCTCTCTTTCTCTGCGTTTCTTTTCTGGGACGAGAGGGGCCCCAGAGCACCCCGACGACTCTGAGCAATGAGCCTGCCCTTTCTCCTCTCGCCCTCCTTTTTGGGACCGTACCAAGCGACGAGCGTTTCTCTCGGCTCTGGGGCCGCGGGACGCAAAACGAAACTGCTTACCTATTGGGTGGTGAGACACTTGCGTGGAAATCATTTCTGCTCACTTGAGGCAGGCACTGCGGTCAAGTGGGCTTACAGGTCCAGGGGTTCCATGGACCGGGTATATTCTAAGCGGCCATCGTGACCGTCCAAAGCGGACGTATGGGTTGTTTGGGCATTGGCTCGAGTCGTAACCCTCCGTTTTTGGGGGAAAACAAGGGAGAACCCATCACCTTCAGCACATTTCCCTCTGCCACAGCACGCCACGCAACCAGGTGATTTTCCTATTGATTGCCGTTCCAAGCTGCCATAGCGGGCAATGCCGCAGGGATACTGTCCAGATTTCCAAACCAAAGCAGATAGGCCTTCTCGCCGAGGCGCAGCTGCGCGGTCGATCAAGCCCCAGGCCCTGGTGCTCCTGAGGGCTGCGGGGACACCCAGGACTACGCTGCTGAGGGCAGGTGGCTCCGGGCCTCAGTGCCCTGCCAGTGGGCTCTACTTGGGAATCCGTGCTCTTGCACGGGGTGGGGAGGGGGGAGTCGGTTGCAGGGGGGCCTGCCTACACATGCCTCTTCTTCTGTCACTTTGGCTGCGGCTGAGCCTGGCACTGGGTGCGTGCATGCTCAGGAGACAGGCTTCTGCATGTCTCTGGACAGGCCCCGTGCCAGCTGGGACCTGAGCCCCAGCGCAGGTGCACCACCTGCGCTCAGGTTCCTTGGACCGGCCCAGGTCAGCTGAGAGGGAGGAGAACATGGTCCTGACCGCGGAGGGAAGCAAAAGTGCCGACACCTGCCAGCGGGAGAGCCGCATCCGACAGCCCTGTGGGATCTAAGCCCCCTCTCGCTCCATCCGCTGCCTCCCTCCTCACCCCCTCCTTTCGGGGCGCCGAGACGGCGCCCGGGCTGGGGGTGGCGGAGGGGGAGGGGCAAGCGCTAGGCCTCCCGCGCCGCCGTAGACCCCTCTCTGACGCCCCGCAAAGCCGGGACCAAAGCGCAGGCGCCCCGGCCCGCTGGGACGGCCACGCCCAGCGCCGCCCTGGCGCGCAGGCGCCACTCAGCCCGCACCCGGCAGACTCGTCCCGACCCCGCCCCTCCTGGTTGCTCTGGAGACGGTGGCCACCGGCGGGAGGTGCCCAAGCCCGGGAGTGGGAAGACAGCTGTGAAGGATTGGGGCGGGGGGGGGGGGGGGAGGCGTTTTCTGCACTCGGGAGTTGTCCCCAGTGGCAGTGCCGGGACAGATGCGGCCAATAGGCATCCTGCCGAAACCCACCCAATGCACTTCGGGGAGCGCGTCCACTGCCAGGAAAACCTCCAGCGCTGGGGGAAGCGGGGTTCCAAAATGTATCCACCGAATGCCAGCAGGAGGCCACGGGGACGCGACGGAAGGGGTCGCCGACGTGGGTGCAGCCTGCTGGGTGGGGACCGGGCTAGGAGAGAAGCTCTGCTATGCTGTCCTGGACAGTTGTTCCCTCCTGTGTGTCTGGTGAAAAGCCAAGAGACAGAAGAAGCTCCAGGAACCAGAGAGCGGCTCCGTTGCCCAAAGTCGGAACCAAAACTTCCACCGCTAGGGGCCACTGTTGGATAGGAATAGTTCCTTCCTCACACTTGCTGGGGGGCAGAGGGCTGAGTTCTAAGGCAGGGGGAGGGGCAGGGCCCCTTGCAGAAAGGGCTGTGGGGGAAGGGACCCCTGGGCCAGCTCTGGGGCTGCTGGGAGAGCCCCCTCTCCATGCCATAGCTCACCTGGCCCAGGCGCCAAGGGTCTGGGTCGGGCCAGGCTGCCAGACCCGTCTGAAGAGGGGGTTTCCTCGCCAACCAAAGTCCCCGAGGCCTCCTCAAGCGGGGGCCTACCTAGGGCCGGCCGGCCTTGCCCTGCAGGTCTCTCCCACGGCAATGGTCACAGACATGCTGTCTCCCATCGCCGTCACCTCCACCTTACGTCAGGGGAACCCCGGCCTTTCCCACCGGTGGCCTGCGGGCTTCGGCCTGGCTCCCGGAGAGGACAGGCCCAGAGTCTTCCCTCTCCCTTGTCAATGACCTCTCTTTCTCTGCGTTTCTTTTCTGGGACGAGAGGGGCCCCAGAGCACCCCGACGACTCTGAGCAATGAGCCTGCCCTTTCTCCTCTCGCCCTCCTTTTTGGGACCGTACCAAGCGACGAGCGTTTCTCTCGGCTCTGGGGCCGCGGGACGCAAAACGAAACTGCTTACCTATTGGGTGGTGAGACACTTGCGTGGAAATCATTTCTGCTCACTTGAGGCAGGCACTGCGGTCAAGTGGGCTTACAGGTCCAGGGGTTCCATGGACCGGGTATATTCTAAGCGGCCATCGTGACCGTCCAAAGCGGACGTATGGGTTGTTTGGGCATTGGCTCGAGTCGTAACCCTCCGTTTTTGGGGGAAAACAAGGGAGAACCCATCACCTTCAGCACATTTCCCTCTGCCACAGCACGCCACGCAACCAGGTGATTTTCCTATTGATTGCCGTTCCAAGCTGCCATAGCGGGCAATGCCGCAGGGATACTGTCCAGATTTCCAAACCAAAGCAGATAGGCCTTCTCGCCGAGGCGCAGCTGCGCGGTCGATCAAGCCCCAGGCCCTGGTGCTCCTGAGGGCTGCGGGGACACCCAGGACTACGCTGCTGAGGGCAGGTGGCTCCGGGCCTCAGTGCCCTGCCAGTGGGCTCTACTTGGGAATCCGTGCTCTTGCACGGGGTGGGGAGGGGGGAGTCGGTTGCAGGGGGGCCTGCCTACACATGCCTCTTCTTCTGTCACTTTGGCTGCGGCTGAGCCTGGCACTGGGTGCGTGCATGCTCAGGAGACAGGCTTCTGCATGTCTCTGGACAGGCCCCGTGCCAGCTGGGACCTGAGCCCCAGCGCAGGTGCACCACCTGCGCTCAGGTTCCTTGGACCGGCCCAGGTCAGCTGAGAGGGAGGAGAACATGGTCCTGACCGCGGAGGGAAGCAAAAGTGCCGACACCTGCCAGCGGGAGAGCCGCATCCGACAGCCCTGTGGGATCTAAGCCCCCTCTCGCTCCATCCGCTGCCTCCCTCCTCACCCCCTCCTTTCGGGGCGCCGAGACGGCGCCCGGGCTGGGGGTGGCGGAGGGGGAGGGGCAAGCGCTAGGCCTCCCGCGCCGCCGTAGACCCCTCTCTGACGCCCCGCAAAGCCGGGACCAAAGCGCAGGCGCCCCGGCCCGCTGGGACGGCCACGCCCAGCGCCGCCCTGGCGCGCAGGCGCCACTCAGCCCGCACCCGGCAGACTCGTCCCGACCCCGCCCCTCCTGGTTGCTCTGGAGACGGTGGCCACCGGCGGGAGGTGCCCAAGCCCGGGAGTGGGAAGACAGCTGTGAAGGATTGGGGCGGGGGGGGGGGGGGGAGGCGTTTTCTGCACTCGGGAGTTGTCCCCAGTGGCAGTGCCGGGACAGATGCGGCCAATAGGCATCCTGCCGAAACCCACCCAATGCACTTCGGGGAGCGCGTCCACTGCCAGGAAAACCTCCAGCGCTGGGGGAAGCGGGGTTCCAAAATGTATCCACCGAATGCCAGCAGGAGGCCACGGGGACGCGACGGAAGGGGTCGCCGACGTGGGTGCAGCCTGCTGGGTGGGGACCGGGCTAGGAGAGAAGCTCTGCTATGCTGTCCTGGACAGTTGTTCCCTCCTGTGTGTCTGGTGAAAAGCCAAGAGACAGAAGAAGCTCCAGGAACCAGAGAGCGGCTCCGTTGCCCAAAGTCGGAGCCAAAACTTCCACCGCTAGGGGCCACTGTTGGATAGGAATAGTTCCTTCCTCACACTTGCTGGGGGGCAGAGGGCTGAGTTCTAAGGCAGGGGGAGGGGCAGGGCCCCTTGCAGAAAGGGCTGTGGGGGAAGGGACCCCTGGGCCAGCTCTGGGGCTGCTGGGAGAGCCCCCTCTCCATGCCATAGCTCACCTGGCCCAGGCGCCAAGGGTCTGGGTCGGGCCAGGCTGCCAGACCCGTCTGAAGAGGGGGTTTCCTCGCCAACCAAAGTCCCCGAGGCCTCCTCAAGCGGGGGCCTACCTAGGGCCGGCCGGCCTTGCCCTGCAGGTCTCTCCCACGGCAATGGTCACAGACATGCTGTCTCCCATCGCCGTCACCTCCACCTTACGTCAGGGGAACCCCGGCCTTTCCCACCGGTGGCCTGCGGGCTTCGGCCTGGGCTCCCGGCCAGGCCTGCAGAGGCCTGGCTCCCGGAGAGGACAGGCCCAGAGTCTTCCCTCTCCCTTGTCAATGACCTCTCTTTCTCTGCCTTTCTTTTCTGGGACGAGAGGGGCCCCAGAGCAGCCCGACGACTCTGAGCAATGAGCCTGCCCTTTCTCCTCTCGCCCTCCTTTTTGGGACCGTACCAAGCGACGAGCGTTTCTCTCGGCTCTGGGGCCGCGGGACGCAAAACGAAACTGCTTACCTATTGGGTGGTGAGACACTTGCGTGGAAATCATTTCTGCTCACTTGAGGCAGGCACTGCGGTCAAGTGGGCTTACAGGTCCAGGGGTTCCATGGACCGGGTATATTCTAAGCGGCCATCGTGACCGTCCAAAGCGGACGTATGGGTTGTTTGGGCATTGGCTCGAGTCGTAACCCTCCGTTTTTGGGGGAAAACAAGGGAGAACCCATCACCTTCAGCACATTTCCCTCTGCCACAGCACGCCACGCAACCAGGTGATTTTCCTATTGATTGCCGTTCCAAGCTGCCATAGCGGGCAATGCCGCAGGGATACTGTCCAGATTTCCAAACCAAAGCAGATAGGCCTTCTCGCCGAGGCGCAGCTGCGCGGTCGATCAAGCCCCAGGCCCTGGTGCTCCTGAGGGCTGCGGGGACACCCAGGACTACGCTGCTGAGGGCAGGTGGCTCCGGGCCTCAGTGCCCTGCCAGTGGGCTCTACTTGGGAATCCGTGCTCTTGCACGGGGTGGGGAGGGGGGAGTCGGTTGCAGGGGGGCCTGCCTACACATGCCTCTTCTTCTGTCACTTTGGCTGCGGCTGAGCCTGGCACTGGGTGCGTGCATGCTCAGGAGACAGGCTTCTGCATGTCTCTGGACAGGCCCCGTGCCAGCTGGGACCTGAGCCCCAGCGCAGGTGCACCACCTGCGCTCAGGTTCCTTGGACCGGCCCAGGTCAGCTGAGAGGGAGGAGAACATGGTCCTGACCGCGGAGGGAAGCAAAAGTGCCGACACCTGCCAGCGGGAGAGCCGCATCCGACAGCCCTGTGGGATCTAAGCCCCCTCTCGCTCCATCCGCTGCCTCCCTCCTCACCCCCTCCTTTCGGGGCGCCGAGACGGCGCCCGGGCTGGGGGTGGCGGAGGGGGAGGGGCAAGCGCTAGGCCTCCCGCGCCGCCGTAGACCCCTCTCTGACGCCCCGCAAAGCCGGGACCAAAGCGCAGGCGCCCCGGCCCGCTGGGACGGCCACGCCCAGCGCCGCCCTGGCGCGCAGGCGCCACTCACCCCGCACCCGGCAGACTCGTCCCGACCCCGCCCCTCCTGGTTGCTCTGGAGACGGTGGCCACCGGCGGGAGGTGCCCAAGCCCGGGAGTGGGAAGACAGCTGTGAAGGATTGGGGCGGGGGGGGGGGGGAGGCGTTTTCTGCACTCGGGAGTTGTCCCCAGTGGCAGTGCCGGGACAGATGCGGCCAATAGGCATCCTGCCGAAACCCACCCAATGCACTTCGGGGAGCGCGTCCACTGCCAGGAAAACCTCCAGCGCTGGGGGAAGCGGGGTTCCAAAATGTATCCACCGAATGCCAGCAGGAGGCCACGGGGACGCGACGGAAGGGGTCGCCGACGTGGGTGCAGCCTGCTGGGTGGGGACCGGGCTAGGAGAGAAGCTCTGCTATGCTGTCCTGGACAGTTGTTCCCTCCTGTGTGTCTGGTGAAAAGCCAAGAGACAGAAGAAGCTCCAGGAACCAGAGAGCGGCTCCGTTGCCCAAAGTCGGAGCCAAAACTTCCACCGCTAGGGGCCACTGTTGGATAGGAATAGTTCCTTCCTCACACTTGCTGGGGGGCAGAGGGCTGAGTTCTAAGGCAGGGGGAGGGGCAGGGCCCCTTGCAGAAAGGGCTGTGGGGGAAGGGACCCCTGGGCCAGCTCTGGGGCTGCTGGGAGAGCCCCCTCTCCATGCCATAGCTCACCTGGCCCAGGCGCCAAGGGTCTGGGTCGGGCCAGGCTGCCAGACCCGTCTGAAGAGGGGGTTTCCTCGCCAACCAAAGTCCCCGAGGCCTCCTCAAGCGGGGGCCTACCTAGGGCCGGCCGGCCTTGCCCTGCAGGTCTCTCCCACGGCAATGGTCACAGACATGCTGTCTCCCATCGCCGTCACCTCCACCTTACGTCAGGGGAACCCCGGCCTTTCCCACCGGTGGCCTGCGGGCTTCGGCCTGGGCTCCCGGCCAGGCCTGCAGAGGCCTGGCTCCCGGAGAGGACAGGCCCAGGGTCTTCCCTCTCCCTTGTCAATGACCTCTCTTTCTCTGCCTTTCTTTTCTGGGACGAGAGGGGCCCCAGAGCACCCCGACGACTCTGAGCAATGAGCCTGCCCTTTCTCCTCTCGCCCTCCTTTTTGGGACCGTACCAAGCGTCGAGCGTTTCTCTAGGCTCTGGGGCCGCGGGACGCAAAACGAAACTGCTTACCTATTGGGTGGTGAGACACTTGCGTGGAAATCATTTCTGCTCACTTGAGGCAGGCGCTGCGGTCAAGTGGGCTTACAGGTCCAGGGTTTCCATGGACCGGGTATATTCTAAGCGGCCATCGTGACCGTCCAAAGCGGACGTATGGGTTGTTTGGGCATTGGCTCGAGTCGTAACCCTCCGTTTTTGGGGGAAAACAAGGGAGAACCCATCACCTTCAGCACATTTCCCTCTGCCACAGCACGCCACGCAACCAGGTGATTTTCCTATTGATTGCCGTTCCAAGCTACCATAGCGGGCAATGCCGCAGGGATACTGTCCAGATTTCCAAACCAAAGCAGATAGGCCTTCTCGCCGAGGCGCAGCTGCGCGGTCGATCAAGCCCCAGGCCCTGGTGCTCCTGAGGGCTGCGGGGACACCCAGGACTACGCTGCTGAGGGCAGGTGGCTCCGGGCCTCAGTGCCCTGCCAGTGGGCTCTACTTGGGAATCCGTGCTCTTGCACGGGGTGGGGAGGGGGGAGTCGGTTGCAGGGGGGCCTGCCTACACATGCCTCTTCTTCTGTCACTTTGGCTGCGGCTGAGCCTGGCACTGGGTGCGTGCATGCTCAGGAGACAGGCTTCTGCATGTCTCTGGACAGGCCCCGTGCCAGCTGGGACCTGAGCCCCAGCGCAGGTGCACCACCTGCGCTCAGGTTCCTTGGACCGGCCCAGGTCAGCTGAGAGGGAGGAGAACATGGTCCTGACCGCGGAGGGAAGCAAAAGTGCCGACACCTGCCAGCGGGAGAGCCGCATCCGACAGCCCTGTGGGATCTAAGCCCCCTCTCGCTCCATCCGCTGCCTCCGTCCTCACCCCCTCCTTTCGGGGCGCCGAGACGGCGCCCGGGCTGGGGGTGGCGGAGGGGGAGGGGCAAGCGCTAGGCCTCCCGCGCCGCCGTAGACCGCTCTCTGACGCCCCGCAAAGCCGGGACCAAAGCGCAGGCGCCCCGGCCCGCTGGGACGGCCACGCCCAGCGCCGCCCTGGCGCGCAGGCGCCACTCACCCCTCACCCGGCGGACTCGCCCCGACCCCGCCCCTCCTGGTTGCTCTGGAGACGGTGGCCACCGGCGGGAGGTGCCCAAGCCCGGGAGTGGGAAGACAGCTGTGAAGGCTTGCGGCGGGGGGGCGGGGGGGGGGGAGGCGTTTTCTGCACTCGGGAGTTGTCCCCAGTGGCAGTGCCGGGACAGATGCGGCCAATAGGCATCCTGCCGAAACCCACCCACTGCACTTCGGGGAGCGCGTCCACTGCCAGGAAAACCTCCAGCGCTGGGGGAAGCGGGGTTCCAAAATGTATCCACCGAATGCCAGCAGGAGGCCACGGGGACGCGACGGAAGGGGTCGCCGACGTGGGTGCAGCCTGCTGGGTGGGGACCGGGCTAGGAGAGAAGCTCTGCTATGCTGTCCTGGACAGTTGTTCCCTCCTGTGTGTCTGGTGAAAAGCCAAGAGACAGAAGAAGCTCCAGGAACCAGAGAGCGGCTCCGTTGCCCAAAGTCGGAGCCAAAACTTCCACCGCTAGGGGCCACTGTTGGATAGGAATAGTTCCTTCCTCACACTTGCTGGGGGGCAGAGGGCTGAGTTCTAAGGCAGGGGGAGGGGCAGGGCCCCTTGCAGAAAGGGCTGTGGGGGAAGGGACCCCTGGGCCAGCTCTGGGGCTGCTGGGAGAGCCCCCTCTCCATGCCATAGCTCACCTGGCCCAGGCGCCAAGGGTCTGGGTCGGGCCAGGCTGCCAGACCCGTCTGAAGAGGGGGTTTCCTCGCCAACCAAAGTCCCCGAGGCCTCCTCAAGCGGGGGCCTACCTAGGGCCGGCCGGCCTTGCCCTGCAGGTCTCTCCCACGGCAATGGTCACAGACATGCTGTCTCCCATCGCCGTCACCTCCACCTTACGTCAGGGGAACCCCGGCCTTTCCCACCGGTGGCCTGCGGGCTTCGGCCTGGCTCCCGGAGAGGACAGGCCCAGAGTCTTCCCTCTCCCTTGTCAATGACCTCTCTTTCTCTGCGTTTCTTTCCTGGGACGAGAGGGGCCCCAGAGCACCCCGACGACTCTGAGCAATGAGCCTGCCCTTTCTCCTCTCGCCCTCCTTTTTGGGACCGTACCAAGCGACGAGCGTTTCTCTCGGCTCTGGGGCCGCGGGACGCAAAACGAAACTGCTTACCTATTGGGTGGTGAGACACTTGCGTGGAAATCATTTCTGCTCACTTGAGGCAGGCACTGCGGTCAAGTGGGCTTACAGGTCCAGGGGTTCCATGGACCGGGTATATTCTAAGCGGCCATCGTGACCGTCCAAAGCGGACGTATGGGTTGTTTGGGCATTGGCTCGAGTCGTAACCCTCCGTTTTTGGGGGAAAACAAGGGAGAACCCATCACCTTCAGCACATTTCCCTCTGCCACAGCACGCCACGCAACCAGGTGATTTTCCTATTGATTGCCGTTCCAAGCTGCCATAGCGGGCAATGCCGCAGGGATACTGTCCAGATTTCCAAACCAAAGCAGATAGGCCTTCTCGCCGAGGCGCAGCTGCGCGGTCGATCAAGCCCCAGGCCCTGGTGCTCCTGAGGGCTGCGGGGACACCCAGGACTACGCTGCTGAGGGCAGGTGGCTCCGGGCCTCAGTGCCCTGCCAGTGGGCTCTACTTGGGAATCCGTGCTCTTGCACGGGGTGGGGAGGGGGGAGTCGGTTGCAGGGGGGCCTGCCTACACATGCCTCTTCTTCTGTCACTTTGGCTGCGGCTGAGCCTGGCACTGGGTGCGTGCATGCTCAGGAGACAGGCTTCTGCATGTCTCTGGACAGGCCCCGTGCCAGCTGGGACCTGAGCCCCAGCGCAGGTGCACCACCTGCGCTCAGGTTCCTTGGACCGGCCCAGGTCAGCTGAGAGGGAGGAGAACATGGTCCTGACCGCGGAGGGAAGCAAAAGTGCCGACACCTGCCAGCGGGAGAGCCGCATCCGACAGCCCTGTGGGATCTAAGCCCCCTCTCGCTCCATCCGCTGCCTCCCTCCTCACCCCCTCCTTTCGGGGCGCCGAGACGGCGCCCGGGCTGGGGGTGGCGGAGGGGGAGGGGCAAGCGCTAGGCCTCCCGCGCCGCCGTAGACCACTCTCTGACGCCCCGCAAAGCCGGGACCAAAGCGCAGGCGCCCCGGCCCGCTGGGACGGCCACGCCCAGCGCCGCCCTGGCGCGCAGGCGCCACTCACCCCGCACCCGGCAGACTCGTCCCGACCCCGCCCCTCCTGGTTGCTCTGGAGACGGTGGCCACCGGCGGGAGGTGCCCAAGCCCGGGAGTGGGAAGACAGCTGTGAAGGATTGGGGCGGGGGGGGGGGGGGAGGCGTTTTCTGCACTCGGGAGTTGTCCCCAGTGGCAGTGCCGGGACAGATGCGGCCAATAGGCATCCTGCCGAAACCCACCCAATGCACTTCGGGCAGCGCGTCCACTGCCAGGAAAACCTCCAGCGCTGGGGGAAGCGGGCTTCCAAAATGTATCCACCGAATGCCAGCAGGAGGCCACGGGGACGCGACGGAAGGGGTCGCCGACGTGGGTGCAGCCTGCTGGGTGGGGACCGGGCTAGGAGAGAAGCTCTGCTATGCTGTCCTGGACAGTTGTTCCCTCCTGTGTGTCTGGTGAAAAGCCAAGAGACAGAAGAAGCTCCAGGAACCAGAGAGCGGCTCCGTTGCCCAAAGTCGGAGCCAAAACTTCCACCGCTAGGGGCCACTGTTGGATAGGAATAGTTCCTTCCTCACACTTGCTGGGGGGCAGAGGGCTGAGTTCGAAGGCAGGGGGAGGGGCAGGGCCCCTTGCAGAAAGGGCTGTGGGGGAAGGGACCCCTGGGCCAGCTCTGGGGCTGCTGGGAGAGCCCCCTCTCCATGCCATAGCTCACCTGGCCCAGGCGCCAAGGGTCTGGGTCGGGCCAGGCTGCCAGACCCGTCTGAAGAGGGGGTTTCCTCGCCAACCAAAGTCCCCGAGGCCTCCTCAAGCGGGGGCCTACCTAGGGCCGGCCGGCCTTGCCCTGCAGGTCTCTCCCACGGCAATGGTCACAGACATGCTGTCTCCCATCGCCGTCACCTCCACCTTACGTCAGGGGAACCCCGGCCTTTCCCACCGGTGGCCTGCGGGCTTCGGCCTGGCTCCCGGAGAGGACAGGCCCAGAGTCTTCCCTCTCCCTTGTCAATGACCTCTCTTTCTCTGCGTTTCTTTCCTGGGACGAGAGGGGCCCCAGAGCACCCCGACGACTCTGAGCAATGAGCCTGCCCTTTCTCCTCTCGCCCTCCTTTTTGGGACCGTACCAAGCGACGAGCGTTTCTCTCGGCTCTGGGGCCGCGGGACGCAAAACGAAACTGCTTACCTATTGGGTGGTGAGACACTTGCGTGGAAATCATTTCTGCTCACTTGAGGCAGGCACTGCGGTCAAGTGGGCTTACAGGTCCAGGGGTTCCATGGACCGGGTATATTCTAAGCGGCCATCGTGACCGTCCAAAGCGGACGTATGGGTTGTTTGGGCATTGGCTCGAGTCGTAACCCTCCGTTTTTGGGGGAAAACAAGGGAGAACCCATCACCTTCAGCACATTTCCCTCTGCCACAGCACGCCACGCAACCAGGTGATTTTCCTATTGATTGCCGTTCCAAGCTGCCATAGCGGGCAATGCCGCAGGGATACTGTCCAGATTTCCAAACCAAAGCAGATAGGCCTTCTCGCCGAGGCGCAGCTGCGCGGTCGATCAAGCCCCAGGCCCTGGTGCTCCTGAGGGCTGCGGGGACACCCAGGACTACGCTGCTGAGGGCAGGTGGCTCCGGGCCTCAGTGCCCTGCCAGTGGGCTCTACTTGGGAATCCGTGCTCTTGCACGGGGTGGGGAGGGGGGAGTCGGTTGCAGGGGGGCCTGCCTACACATGCCTCTTCTTCTGTCACTTTGGCTGCGGCTGAGCCTGGCACTGGGTGCGTGCATGCTCAGGAGACAGGCTTCTGCATGTCTCTGGACAGGCCCCGTGCCAGCTGGGACCTGAGCCCCAGCGCAGGTGCACCACCTGCGCTCAGGTTCCTTGGACCGGCCCAGGTCAGCTGAGAGGGAGGAGAACATGGTCCTGACCGCGGAGGGAAGCAAAAGTGCCGACACCTGCCAGCGGGAGAGCCGCATCCGACAGCCCTGTGGGATCTAAGCCCCCTCTCGCTCCATCCGCTGCCTCCCTCCTCACCCCCTCCTTTCGGGGCGCCGAGACGGCGCCCGGGCTGGGGGTGGCGGAGGGGGAGGGGCAAGCGCTAGGCCTCCCGCGCCGCCGTAGACCGCTCTCTGACGCCCCGCAAAGCCGGGACCAAAGCGCAGGCGCCCCGGCCCGCTGGGACGGCCACGCCCAGCGCCGCCCTGGCGCGCAGGCGCCACTCACCCCGCACCCGGCAGACTCGTCCCGACCCCGCCCCTCCTGGTTGCTCTGGAGACGGTGGCCACCGGCGGGAGGTGCCCAAGCCCGGGAGTGGGAAGACAGCTGTGAAGGATTGGGGCGGGGGGGCGGGGGGGAGGCGTTTTCTGCACTCGGGAGTTGTCCCCAGTGGCAGTGCCGGGACAGATGCGGCCAATAGGCATCCTGCCGAAACCCACCCAATGCACTTCGGGGAGCGCGTCCACTGCCAGGAAAACCTCCAGCGCTGGGGGAAGCGGGGTTCCAAAATGTATCCACCGAATGCCAGCAGGAGGCCACGGGGACGCGACGGAAGGGGTCGCCGACGTGGGTGCAGCCTGCTGGGTGGGGACCGGGCTAGGAGAGAAGCTCTGCTATGCTGTCCTGGACAGTTGTTCCCTCCTGTGTGTCTGGTGAAAAGCCAAGAGACAGAAGAAGCTCCAGGAACCAGAGAGCGGCTCCGTTGCCCAAAGTCGGAGCCAAAACTTCCACCGCTAGGGGCCACTGTTGGATAGGAATAGTTCCTTCCTCACACTTGCTGGGGGGCAGAGGGCTGAGTTCTAAGGCAGGGGGAGGGGCAGGGCCCCTTGCAGAAAGGGCTGTGGGGGAAGGGACCCCTGGGCCAGCTCTGGGGCTGCTGGGAGAGCCCCCTCTCCATGCCATAGCTCACCTGGCCCAGGCGCCAAGGGTCTGGGTCGGGCCAGGCTGCCAGACCCGTCTGAAGAGGGGGTTTCCTCGCCAACCAAAGTCCCCGAGGCCTCCTCAAGCGGGGGCCTACCTAGGGCCGGCCGGCCTTGCCCTGCAGGTCTCTCCCACGGCAATGGTCACAGACATGCTGTCTCCCATCGCCGTCACCTCCACCTTACGTCAGGGGAACCCCGGCCTTTCCCACCGGTGGCCTGCGGGCTTCGGCCTGGGCTCCCGGCCAGGCCTGCAGAGGCCTGGCTCCCGGAGAGGACAGGCCCAGAGTCTTCCCTCTCCCTTGTCAATGACCTCTCTTTCTCTGCGTTTCTTTCCTGGGACGAGAGGGGCCCCAGAGCACCCCGACGACTCTGAGCAATGAGCCTGCCCTTTCTCCTCTCGCCCTCCTTTTTGGGACCGTACCAAGCGACGAGCGTTTCTCTCGGCTCTGGGGCCGCGGGACGCAAAACGAAACTGCTTACCTATTGGGTGGTGAGACACTTGCGTGGAAATCATTTCTGCTCACTTGAGGCAGGCACTGCGGTCAAGTGGGCTTACAGGTCCAGGGGTTCCATGGACCGGGTATATTCTAAGCGGCCATCGTGACCGTCCAAAGCGGACGTATGGGTTGTTTGGGCATTGGCTCGAGTCGTAACCCTCCGTTTTTGGGGGAAAACAAGGGAGAACCCATCACCTTCAGCACATTTCCCTCTGCCACAGCACGCCACGCAACCAGGTGATTTTCCTATTGATTGCCGTTCCAAGCTGCCATAGCGGGCAATGCCGCAGGGATACTGTCCAGATTTCCAAACCAAAGCAGATAGGCCTTCTCGCCGAGGCGCAGCTGCGCGGTCGATCAAGCCCCAGGCCCTGGTGCTCCTGAGGGCTGCGGGGACACCCAGGACTACGCTGCTGAGGGCAGGTGGCTCCGGGCCTCAGTGCCCTGCCAGTGGGCTCTACTTGGGAATCCGTGCTCTTGCACGGGGTGGGGAGGGGGGAGTCGGTTGCAGGGGGGCCTGCCTACACATGCCTCTTCTTCTGTCACTTTGGCTGCGGCTGAGCCTGGCACTGGGTGCGTGCATGCTCAGGAGACAGGCTTCTGCATGTCTCTGGACAGGCCCCGTGCCAGCTGGGACCTGAGCCCCAGCGCAGGTGCACCACCTGCGCTCAGGTTCCTTGGACCGGCCCAGGTCAGCTGAGAGGGAGGAGAACATGGTCCTGACCGCGGAGGGAAGCAAAAGTGCCGACACCTGCCAGCGGGAGAGCCGCATCCGACAGCCCTGTGGGATCTAAGCCCCCTCTCGCTCCATCCGCTGCCTCCCTCCTCACCCCCTCCTTTCGGGGCGCCGAGACGGCGCCCGGGCTGGGGGTGGCGGAGGGGGAGGGGCAAGCGCTAGGCCTCCCGCGCCGCCGTAGACCGCTCTCTGACGCCCCGCAAAGCCGGGACCAAAGCGCAGGCGCCCCGGCCCGCTGGGACGGCCACGCCCAGCGCCGCCCTGGCGCGCAGGCGCCACTCACCCCGCACCCGGCAGACTCGTCCCGACCCCGCCCCTCCTGGTTGCTCTGGAGACGGTGGCCACAGGCGGGAGGTGCCCAAGCCTGGGAGTGGGAAGACAGCTGTGAAGGATTGGGGCGGGGGGGGGGGGGGAGGCGTTTTCTGCACTCGGGAGTTGTCCCCAGTGGCAGTGCCGGGACAGATGCGGCCAATAGGCATCCTGCCGAAACCCACCCAATGCACTTCGGGGAGCGCGTCCACTGCCAGGAAAACCTCCAGCGCTGGGGGAAGCGGGGTTCCAAAATGTATCCACCGAATGCCAGCAGGAGGCCACGGGGACGCGACGGAAGGGGTCGCCGACGTGGGTGCAGCCTGCTGGGTGGGGACCGGGCTAGGAGAGAAGCTCTGCTATGCTGTCCTGGACAGTTGTTCCCTCCTGTGTGTCTGGTGAAAAGCCAAGAGACAGAAGAAGCTCCAGGAACCAGAGAGCGGCTCCGTTGCCCAAAGTCGGAGCCAAAACTTCCACCGCTAGGGGCCACTGTTGGATAGGAATAGTTCCTTCCTCACACTTGCTGGGGGGCAGAGGGCTGAGTTCTAAGGCAGGGGGAGGGGCAGGGCCCCTTGCAGAAAGGGCTGTGGGGGAAGGGACCCCTGGGCCAGCTCTGGGGCTGCTGGGAGAGCCCCCTCTCCATGCCATAGCTCACCTGGCCCAGGCGCCAAGGGTCTGGGTCGGGCCAGGCTGCCAGACCCGTCTGAAGAGGGGGTTTCCTCGCCAACCAAAGTCCCCGAGGCCTCCTCAAGCGGGGGCCTACCTAGGGCCGGCCGGCCTTGCCCTGCAGGTCTCTCCCACGGCAATGGTCACAGACATGCTGTCTCCCATCGCCGTCACCTCCACCTTACGTCAGGGGAACCCCGGCCTTTCCCACCGGTGGCCTGCGGGCTTCGGCCTGGCTCCCGGAGAGGACAGGCCCAGAGTCTTCCCTCTCCCTTGTCAATGACCTCTCTTTCTCTGCGTTTCTTTCCTGGGACGAGAGGGGCCCCAGAGCACCCCGACGACTCTGAGCAATGAGCCTGCCCTTTCTCCTCTCGCCCTCCTTTTTGGGACCGTACCAAGCGACGAGCGTTTCTCTCGGCTCTGGGGCCGCGGGACGCAAAACGAAACTGCTTACCTATTGGGTGGTGAGACACTTGCGTGGAAATCATTTCTGCTCACTTGAGGCAGGCACTGCGGTCAAGTGGGCTTACAGGTCCAGGGGTTCCATGGACCGGGTATATTCTAAGCGGCCATCGTGACCGTCCAAAGCGGACGTATGGGTTGTTTGGGCATTGGCTCGAGTCGTAACCCTCCGTTTTTGGGGGAAAACAAGGGAGAACCCATCACCTTCAGCACATTTCCCTCTGCCACAGCACGCCACGCAACCAGGTGATTTTCCTATTGATTGCCGTTCCAAGCTGCCATAGCGGGCAATGCCGCAGGGATACTGTCCAGATTTCCAAACCAAAGCAGATAGGCCTTCTCGCCGAGGCGCAGCTGCGCGGTCGATCAAGCCCCAGGCCCTGGTGCTCCTGAGGGCTGCGGGGCCACCCAGGACTACGCTGCTGAGGGCAGGTGGCTCCGGGCCTCAGTGCCCTGCCAGTGGGCTCTACTTGGGAATCCGTGCTCTTGCACGGGGTGGGGAGGGGGGAGTCGGTTGCAGGGGGGCCTGCCTACACATGCCTCTTCTTCTGTCACTTTGGCTGCGGCTGAGCCTGGCACTGGGTGCGTGCATGCTCAGGAGACAGGCTTCTGCATGTCTCTGGACAGGCCCCGTGCCAGCTGGGACCTGAGCCCCAGCGCAGGTGCACCACCTGCGCTCAGGTTCCTTGGACCGGCCCAGGTCAGCTGAGAGGGAGGAGAACATGGTCCTGACCGCGGAGGGAAGCAAAAGTGCCGACACCTGCCAGCGGGAGAGCCGCATCCGACAGCCCTGTGGGATCTAAGCCCCCTCTCGCTCCATCCGCTGCCTCCCTCCTCACCCCCTCCTTTCGGGGCGCCGAGACGGCGCCCGGGCTGGGGGTGGCGGAGGGGGAGGGGCAAGCGCTAGGCCTCCCGCGCCGCCGTAGACCCCTCTCTGACGCCCCGCAAAGCCGGGACCAAAGCGCAGGCGCCCCGGCCCGCTGGGACGGCCACGCCCAGCGCCGCCCTGGCGCGCAGGCGCCACTCACCCCGCACCCGGCAGACTCGTCCCGACCCCGCCCCTCCTGGTTGCTCTGGAGACGGTGGCCACCGGCGGGAGGTGCCCAAGCCCGGGAGTGGGAAGACAGCTGTGAAGGATTGGGGCGGGGGGGGGGGGGAGGCGTTTTCTGCACTCGGGAGTTGTCCCCAGTGGCAGTGCCGGGACAGATGCGGCCAATAGGCATCCTGCCGAAACCCACCCAATGCACTTCGGGGAGCGCGTCCACTGCCAGGAAAACCTCCAGCGCTGGGGGAAGCGGGGTTCCAAAATGTATCCACCGAATGCCAGCAGGAGGCCACGGGGACGCGACGGAAGGGGTCGCCGACGTGGGTGCAGCCTGCTGGGTGGGGACCGGGCTAGGAGAGAAGCTCTGCTATGCTGTCCTGGACAGTTGTTCCCTCCTGTGTGTCTGGTGAAAAGCCAAGAGACAGAAGAAGCTCCAGGAACCAGAGAGCGGCTCCGTTGCCCAAAGTCGGAGCCAAAACTTCCACCGCTAGGGGCCACTGTTGGATAGGAATAGTTCCTTCCTCACACTTGCTGGGGGGCAGAGGGCTGAGTTCTAAGGCAGGGGGAGGGGCAGGGCCCCTTGCAGAAAGGGCTGTGGGGGAAGGGACCCCTGGGCCAGCTCTGGGGCTGCTGGGAGAGCCCCCTCTCCATGCCATAGCTCACCTGGCCCAGGCGCCAAGGGTCTGGGTCGGGCCAGGCTGCCAGACCCGTCTGAAGAGGGGGTTTCCTCGCCAACCAAAGTCCCCGAGGCCTCCTCAAGCGGGGGCCTACCTAGGGCCGGCCGGCCTTGCCCTGCAGGTCTCTCCCACGGCAATGGTCACAGACATGCTGTCTCCCATCGCCGTCACCTCCACCTTACGTCAGGGGAACCCCGGCCTTTCCCACCGGTGGCCTGCGGGCTTCGGCCTGGCTCCCGGAGAGGACAGGCCCAGAGTCTTCCCTCTCCCTTGTCAATGACCTCTCTTTCTCTGCGTTTCTTTCCTGGGACGAGAGGGGCCCCAGAGCACCCCGACGACTCTGAGCAATGAGCCTGCCCTTTCTCCTCTCGCCCTCCTTTTTGGGACCGTACCAAGCGACGAGCGTTTCTCTCGGCTCTGGGGCCGCGGGACGCAAAACGAAACTGCTTACCTATTGGGTGGTGAGACACTTGCGTGGAAATCATTTCTGCTCACTTGAGGCAGGCACTGCGGTCAAGTGGGCTTACAGGTCCAGGGGTTCCATGGACCGGGTATATTCTAAGCGGCCATCGTGACCGTCCAAAGCGGACGTATGGGTTGTTTGGGCATTGGCTCGAGTCGTAACCCTCCGTTTTTGGGGGAAAACAAGGGAGAACCCATCACCTTCAGCACATTTCCCTCTGCCACAGCACGCCACGCAACCAGGTGATTTTCCTATTGATTGCCGTTCCAAGCTGCCATAGCGGGCAATGCCGCAGGGATACTGTCCAGATTTCCAAACCAAAGCAGATAGGCCTTCTCGCCGAGGCGCAGCTGCGCGGTCGATCAAGCCCCAGGCCCTGGTGCTCCTGAGGGCTGCGGGGACACCCAGGACTACGCTGCTGAGGGCAGGTGGCTCCGGGCCTCAGTGCCCTGCCAGTGGGCTCTACTTGGGAATCCGTGCTCTTGCACGGGGTGGGGAGGGGGGAGTCGGTTGCAGGGGGGCCTGCCTACACATGCCTCTTCTTCTGTCACTTTGGCTGCGGCTGAGCCTGGCACTGGGTGCGTGCATGCTCAGGAGACAGGCTTCTGCATGTCTCTGGACAGGCCCCGTGCCAGCTGGGACCTGAGCCCCAGCGCAGGTGCACCACCTGCGCTCAGGTTCCTTGGACCGGCCCAGGTCAGCTGAGAGGGAGGAGAACATGGTCCTGACCGCGGAGGGAAGCAAAAGTGCCGACACCTGCCAGCGGGAGAGCCGCATCCGACAGCCCTGTGGGATCTAAGCCCCCTCTCGCTCCATCCGCTGCCTCCCTCCTCACCCCCTCCTTTCGGGGCGCCGAGACGGCGCCCGGGCTGGGGGTGGCGGAGGGGGAGGGGCAAGCGCTAGGCCTCCCGCGCCGCCGTAGACCGCTCTCTGACGCCCCGCAAAGCCGGGACCAAAGCGCAGGCGCCCCGGCCCGCTGGGACGGCCACGCCCAGCGCCGCCCTGGCGCGCAGGCGCCACTCACCCCGCACCCGGCAGACTCGTCCCGACCCCGCCCCTCCTGGTTGCTCTGGAGACGGTGGCCACCGGCGGGAGGTGCCCAAGCCCGGGAGTGGGAAGACAGCTGTGAAGGATTGGGGCCGGGGGGGCGGGGGGGGGAGGCGTTTTCTGCACTCGGGAGTTGTCCCCAGTGGCAGTGCCGGGACAGATGCGGCCAATAGGCATCCTGCCGAAACCCACCCAATGCACTTCGGGGAGCGCGTCCACTGCCAGGAAAACCTCCAGCGCTGGGGGAAGCGGGGTTCCAAAATGTATCCACCGAATGCCAGCAGGAGGCCACGGGGACGCGACGGAAGGGGTCGCCGACGTGGGTGCAGCCTGCTGGGTGGGGACCGGGCTAGGAGAGAAGCTCTGCTATGCTGTCCTGGACAGTTGTTCCCTCCTGTGTGTCTGGTGAAAAGCCAAGAGACAGAAGAAGCTCCAGGAACCAGAGAGCGGCTCCGTTGCCCAAAGTCGGAGCCAAAACTTCCACCGCTAGGGGCCACTGTTGGATAGGAATAGTTCCTTCCTCACACTTGCTGGGGGGCAGAGGGCTGAGTTCTAAGGCAGGGGGAGGGGCAGGGCCCCTTGCAGAAAGGGCTGTGGGGGAAGGGACCCCTGGGCCAGCTCTGGGGCTGCTGGGAGAGCCCCCTCTCCATGCCATAGCTCACCTGGCCCAGGCGCCAAGGGTCTGGGTCGGGCCAGGCTGCCAGACCCGTCTGAAGAGGGGGTTTCCTCGCCAACCAAAGTCCCCGAGGCCTCCTCAAGCGGGGGCCTACCTAGGGCCGGCCGGCCTTGCCCTGCAGGTCTCTCCCACGGCAATGGTCACAGACATGCTGTCTCCCATCGCCGTCACCTCCACCTTACGTCAGGGGAACCCCGGCCTTTCCCACCGGTGGCCTGCGGGCTTCGGCCTGGGCTCCCGGCCAGGCCTGCAGAGGCCTGGCTCCCGGAGAGGACAGGCCCAGAGTCTTCCCTCTCCCTTGTCAATGACCTCTCTTTCTCTGCGTTTCTTTCCTGGGACGAGAGGGGCCCCAGAGCACCCCGACGACTCTGAGCAATGAGCCTGCCCTTTCTCCTCTCGCCCTCCTTTTTGGGACCGTACCAAGCGACGAGCGTTTCTCTCGGCTCTGGGGCCGCGGGACGCAAAACGAAACTGCTTACCTATTGGGTGGTGAGACACTTGCGTGGAAATCATTTCTGCTCACTTGAGGCAGGCACTGCGGTCAAGTGGGCTTACAGGTCCAGGGGTTCCATGGACCGGGTATATTCTAAGCGGCCATCGTGACCGTCCAAAGCGGACGTATGGGTTGTTTGGGCATTGGCTCGAGTCGTAACCCTCCGTTTTTGGGGGAAAACAAGGGAGAACCCATCACCTTCAGCACATTTCCCTCTGCCACAGCACGCCACGCAACCAGGTGATTTTCCTATTGATTGCCGTTCCAAGCTGCCATAGCGGGCAATGCCGCAGGGATACTGTCCAGATTTCCAAACCAAAGCAGATAGGCCTTCTCGCCGAGGCGCAGCTGCGCGGTCGATCAAGCCCCAGGCCCTGGTGCTCCTGAGGGCTGCGGGGACACCCAGGACTACGCTGCTGAGGGCAGGTGGCTCCGGGCCTCAGTGCCCTGCCAGTGGGCTCTACTTGGGAATCCGTGCTCTTGCACGGGGTGGGGAGGGGGGAGTCGGTTGCAGGGGGGCCTGCCTACACATGCCTCTTCTTCTGTCACTTTGGCTGCGGCTGAGCCTGGCACTGGGTGCGTGCATGCTCAGGAGACAGGCTTCTGCATGTCTCTGGACAGGCCCCGTGCCAGCTGGGACCTGAGCCCCAGCGCAGGTGCACCACCTGCGCTCAGGTTCCTTGGACCGGCCCAGGTCAGCTGAGAGGGAGGAGAACATGGTCCTGACCGCGGAGGGAAGCAAAAGTGCCGACACCTGCCAGCGGGAGAGCCGCATCCGACAGCCCTGTGGGATCTAAGCCCCCTCTCGCTCCATCCGCTGCCTCCCTCCTCACCCCCTCCTTTCGGGGCGCCGAGACGGCGCCCGGGCTGGGGGTGGCGGAGGGGGAGGGGCAAGCGCTAGGCCTCCCGCGCCGCCGTAGACCGCTCTCTGACGCCCCGCAAAGCCGGGACCAAAGCGCAGGCGCCCCGGCCCGCTGGGACGGCCACGCCCAGCGCCGCCCTGGCGCGCAGGCGCCACTCACCCCGCACCCGGCAGACTCGTCCCGACCCCGCCCCTCCTGGTTGCTCTGGAGACGGTGGCCACCGGCGGGAGGTGCCCAAGCCCGGGAGTGGGAAGACAGCTGTGAAGGATTGGGGCCGGGTGGGCGGGGGGGGGAGGCGTTTTCTGCACTCGGGAGTTGTCCCCAGTGGCAGTGCCGGGACAGATGCGGCCAATAGGCATCCTGCCGAAACCCACCCAATGCACTTCGGGGAGCGCGTCCACTGCCAGGAAAACCTCCAGCGCTGGGGGAAGCGGGGTTCCAAAATGTATCCACCGAATGCCAGCAGGAGGCCACGGGGACGCGACGGAAGGGGTCGCCGACGTGGGTGCAGCCTGCTGGGTGGGGACCGGGCTAGGAGAGAAGCTCTGCTATGCTGTCCTGGACAGTTGTTCCCTCCTGTGTGTCTGGTGAAAAGCCAAGAGACAGAAGAAGCTCCAGGAACCAGAGAGCGGCTCCGTTGCCCAAAGTCGGAGCCAAAACTTCCACCGCTAGGGGCCACTGTTGGATAGGAATAGTTCCTTCCTCACACTTGCTGGGGGGCAGAGGGCTGAGTTCTAAGGCAGGGGGAGGGGCAGGGCCCCTTGCAGAAAGGGCTGTGGGGGAAGGGACCCCTGGGCCAGCTCTGGGGCTGCTGGGAGAGCCCCCTCTCCATGCCATAGCTCACCTGGCCCAGGCGCCAAGGGTCTGGGTCGGGCCAGGCTGCCAGACCCGTCTGAAGAGGGGGTTTCCTCGCCAACCAAAGTCCCCGAGGCCTCCTCAAGCGGGGGCCTACCTAGGGCCGGCCGGCCTTGCCCTGCAGGTCTCTCCCACGGCAATGGTCACAGACATGCTGTCTCCCATCGCCGTCACCTCCACCTTACGTCAGGGGAACCCCGGCCTTTCCCACCGGTGGCCTGCGGGCTTCGGCCTGGCTCCCGGAGAGGACAGGCCCAGAGTCTTCCCTCTCCCTTGTCAATGACCTCTCTTTCTCTGCGTTTCTTTCCTGGGACGAGAGGGGCCCCAGAGCACCCCGACGACTCTGAGCAATGAGCCTGCCCTTTCTCCTCTCGCCCTCCTTTTTGGGACCGTACCAAGCGACGAGCGTTTCTCTCGGCTCTGGGGCCGCGGGACGCAAAACGAAACTGCTTACCTATTGGGTGGTGAGACACTTGCGTGGAAATCATTTCTGCTCACTTGAGGCAGGCACTGCGGTCAAGTGGGCTTACAGGTCCAGGGGTTCCATGGACCGGGTATATTCTAAGCGGCCATCGTGACCGTCCAAAGCGGACGTATGGGTTGTTTGGGCATTGGCTCGAGTCGTAACCCTCCGTTTTTGGGGGAAAACAAGGGAGAACCCATCACCTTCAGCACATTTCCCTCTGCCACAGCACGCCACGCAACCAGGTGATTTTCCTATTGATTGCCGTTCCAAGCTGCCATAGCGGGCAATGCCGCAGGGATACTGTCCAGATTTCCAAACCAAAGCAGATAGGCCTTCTCGCCGAGGCGCAGCTGCGCGGTCGATCAAGCCCCAGGCCCTGGTGCTCCTGAGGGCTGCGGGGACACCCAGGACTACGCTGCTGAGGGCAGGTGGCTCCGGGCCTCAGTGCCCTGCCAGTGGGCTCTACTTGGGAATCCGTGCTCTTGCACGGGGTGGGGAGGGGGGAGTCGGTTGCAGGGGGGCCTGCCTACACATGCCTCTTCTTCTGTCACTTTGGCTGCGGCTGAGCCTGGCACTGGGTGCGTGCATGCTCAGGAGACAGGCTTCTGCATGTCTCTGGACAGGCCCCGTGCCAGCTGGGACCTGAGCCCCAGCGCAGGTGCACCACCTGCGCTCAGGTTCCTTGGACCGGCCCAGGTCAGCTGAGAGGGAGGAGAACATGGTCCTGACCGCGGAGGGAAGCAAAAGTGCCGACACCTGCCAGCGGGAGAGCCGCATCCGACAGCCCTGTGGGATCTAAGCCCCCTCTCGCTCCATCCGCTGCCTCCCTCCTCACCCCCTCCTTTCGGGGCGCCGAGACGGCGCCCGGGCTGGGGGTGGCGGAGGGGGAGGGGCAAGCGCTAGGCCTCCCGCGCCGCCGTAGACCGCTCTCTGACGCCCCGCAAAGCCGGGACCAAAGCGCAGGCGCCCCGGCCCGCTGGGACGGCCACGCCCAGCGCCGCCCTGGCGCGCAGGCGCCACTCACCCCGCACCCGGCAGACTCGTCCCGACCCCGCCCCTCCTGGTTGCTCTGGAGACGGTGGCCACCGGCGGGAGGTGCCCAAGCCCGGGAGTGGGAAGACAGCTGTGAAGGATTGGGGCCGGGGGGGCGGGGGGGGGAGGCGTTTTCTGCACTCGGGAGTTGTCCCCAGTGGCAGTGCCGGGACAGATGCGGCCAATAGGCATCCTGCCGAAACCCACCCACTGCACTTCGGGGAGCGCGTCCACTGCCAGGAAAACCTCCAGCGCTGGGGGAAGCGGGGTTCCAAAATGTATCCACCGAATGCCAGCAGGAGGCCACGGGGACGCGACGGAAGGGGTCGCCGACGTGGGTGCAGCCTGCTGGGTGGGGACCGGGCTAGGAGAGAAGCTCTGCTATGCTGTCCTGGACAGTTGTTCCCTCCTGTGTGTCTGGTGAAAAGCCAAGAGACAGAAGAAGCTCCAGGAACCAGAGAGCGGCTCCGTTGCCCAAAGTCGGAGCCAAAACTTCCACGGCTAGGGGCCACTGTTGGATAGGAATAGTTCCTTCCTCACACTTGCTGGGGGGCAGAGGGCTGATTTCGAAGGCAGGGGGAGGGGCAGGGCCCCTTGCAGAAGGGGCTGTGGGGGAAGGGACCCCTGGGCCAGCTCTGGGGCTGCTGGGAGAGCCCCCTCTCCATGCCATAGCTCACCTGGCCCAGGCGCCAAGGGTCTGGGTCGGGCCAGGCTGCCAGACCCGTCTGAAGAGGGGGTTTCCTCGCCAACCAAAGTCCCCGAGGCCTCCTCAAGCGGGGGCCTACCTAGGGCCGGCCGGCCTTGCCCTGCAGGTCTCTCCCACGGCAATGGTCACAGACATGCTGTCTCCCATCGCCGTCACCTCCACCTTACGTCAGGGGAACCCCGGCCTTTCCCACCGGTGGCCTGCGGGCTTCGGCCTGGGCTCCCGGCCAGGCCTGCAGAGGCCTGGCTCCCGGAGAGGACAGGCCCAGGGTCTTCCCTCTCCCTTGTCAATGACCTCTCTTTCTCTGCCTTTCTTTTCTGGGACGAGAGGGGCCCCAGAGCACCCCGACGACTCTGAGCAATGAGCCTGCCCTTTCTCCTCTCGCCCTCCTTTTTGGGACCGTACCAAGCGACGAGCGTTTCTCTCGGCTCTGGGGCCGCGGGACGCAAAACGAAACTGCTTACCTATTGGGTGGTGAGACACTTGCGTGGAAATCATTTCTGCTCACTTGAGGCAGGCGCTGCGGTCAAGTGGGCTTACAGGTCCAGGGATTCCATGGACCGGGTATATTCTAAGCGGCCATCGTGACCGTCCAAAGCGGACGTATGGGTTGTTTGGGCATTGGCTCGAGGCGTAACCCTCCGTTTTTGGGGGAAAACAAGGGAGAACCCATCACCTTCAGCACATTTCCCTCTGCCACAGCACGCCACGCAACCAGGTGATTTTCCTATTGATTGCCGTTCCAAGCTGCCATAGCGGGCAATGCCGCAGGGATACTGTCCAGATTTCCAAACCAAAGCAGATAGGCCTTCTCGCCGAGGCGCAGCTGCGCGGTCGATCAAGCCCCAGGCCCTGGTGCTCCTGAGGGCTGCGGGGACACCCAGGACTACGCTGCTGAGGGCAGGTGGCTCCGGGCCTCAGTGCCCTGCCAGTGGGCTCTACTTGGGAATCCGTGCTCTTGCACGGGGTGGGGAGGGGGGAGTCGGTTGCAGGGGGGCCTGCCTACACATGCCTCTTCTTCTGTCACTTTGGCTGCGGCTGAGCCTGGCACTGGGTGCGTGCATGCTCAGGAGACAGGCTTCTGCATGTCTCTGGACAGGCCCCGTGCCAGCTGGGACCTGAGCCCCAGCGCAGGTGCACCACCTGCGCTCAGGTTCCTTGGACCGGCCCAGGTCAGCTGAGAGGGAGGAGAACATGGTCCTGACCGCGGAGGGAAGCAAAAGTGCCGACACCTGCCAGCGGGAGAGCCGCATCCGACAGCCCTGTGGGATCTAAGCCCCCTCTCGCTCCATCCGCTGCCTCCCTCCTCACCCCCTCCTTTCGGGGCGCCGAGACGGCGCCCGGGCTGGGGGTGGCGGAGGGGGAGGGGCAAGCGCTAGGCCTCCCGCGCCGCCGTAGACCGCTCTCTGACGCCCCGCAAAGCCGGGACCAAAGCGCAGGCGCCCCGGCCCGCTGGGACGGCCACGCCCAGCGCCGCCCTGGCGCGCAGGCGCCACTCACCCCGCACCCGGCAGACTCGTCCCGACCCCGCCCCTCCTGGTTGCTCTGGAGACGGTGGCCACCGGCGGGAGGTGCCCAAGCCCGGGAGTGGGAAGACAGCTGTGAAGGATTGGGGCCGGGTGGGCGGGGGGGGGAGGCGTTTTCTGCACTCGGGAGTTGTCCCCAGTGGCAGTGCCGGGACAGATGCGGCCAATAGGCATCCTGCCGAAACCCACCCAATGCACTTCGGGGAGCGCGTCCACTGCCAGGAAAACCTCCAGCGCTGGGGGAAGCGGGGTTCCAAAATGTATCCACCGAATGCCAGCAGGAGGCCACGGGGACGCGACGGAAGGGGTCGCCGACGTGGGTGCAGCCTGCTGGGTGGGGACCGGGCTAGGAGAGAAGCTCTGCTATGCTGTCCTGGACAGTTGTTCCCTCCTGTGTGTCTGGTGAAAAGCCAAGAGACAGAAGAAGCTCCAGGAACCAGAGAGCGGCTCCGTTGCCCAAAGTCGGAGCCAAAACTTCCACCGCTAGGGGCCACTGTTGGATAGGAATAGTTCCTTCCTCACACTTGCTGGGGGGCAGAGGGCTGAGTTCTAAGGCAGGGGGAGGGGCAGGGCCCCTTGCAGAAAGGGCTGTGGGGGAAGGGACCCCTGGGCCAGCTCTGGGGCTGCTGGGAGAGCCCCCTCTCCATGCCATAGCTCACCTGGCCCAGGCGCCAAGGGTCTGGGTCGGGCCAGGCTGCCAGACCCGTCTGAAGAGGGGGTTTCCTCGCCAACCAAAGTCCCCGAGGCCTCCTCAAGCGGGGGCCTACCTAGGGCCGGCCGGCCTTGCCCTGCAGGTCTCTCCCACGGCAATGGTCACAGACATGCTGTCTCCCATCGCCGTCACCTCCACCTTACGTCAGGGGAACCCCGGCCTTTCCCACCGGTGGCCTGCGGGCTTCGGCCTGGCTCCCGGAGAGGACAGGCCCAGAGTCTTCCCTCTCCCTTGTCAATGACCTCTCTTTCTCTGCGTTTCTTTTCTGGGACGAGAGGGGCCCCAGAGCACCCCGACGACTCTGAGCAATGAGCCTGCCCTTTCTCCTCTCGCCCTCCTTTTTGGGACCGTACCAAGCGACGAGCGTTTCTCTCGGCTCTGGGGCCGCGGGACGCAAAACGAAACTGCTTACCTATTGGGTGGTGAGACACTTGCGTGGAAATCATTTCTGCTCACTTGAGGCAGGCACTGCGGTCAAGTGGGCTTACAGGTCCAGGGGTTCCATGGACCGGGTATATTCTAAGCGGCCATCGTGACCGTCCAAAGCGGACGTATGGGTTGTTTGGGCATTGGCTCGAGTCGTAACCCTCCGTTTTTGGGGGAAAACAAGGGAGAACCCATCACCTTCAGCACATTTCCCTCTGCCACAGCACGCCACGCAACCAGGTGATTTTCCTATTGATTGCCGTTCCAAGCTGCCATAGCGGGCAATGCCGCAGGGATACTGTCCAGATTTCCAAACCAAAGCAGATAGGCCTTCTCGCCGAGGCGCAGCTGCGCGGTCGATCAAGCCCCAGGCCCTGGTGCTCCTGAGGGCTGCGGGGACACCCAGGACTACGCTGCTGAGGGCAGGTGGCTCCGGGCCTCAGTGCCCTGCCAGTGGGCTCTACTTGGGAATCCGTGCTCTTGCACGGGGTGGGGAGGGGGGAGTCGGTTGCAGGGGGGCCTGCCTACACATGCCTCTTCTTCTGTCACTTTGGCTGCGGCTGAGCCTGGCACTGGGTGCGTGCATGCTCAGGAGACAGGCTTCTGCATGTCTCTGGACAGGCCCCGTGCCAGCTGGGACCTGAGCCCCAGCGCAGGTGCACCACCTGCGCTCAGGTTCCTTGGACCGGCCCAGGTCAGCTGAGAGGGAGGAGAACATGGTCCTGACCGCGGAGGGAAGCAAAAGTGCCGACACCTGCCAGCGGGAGAGCCGCATCCGACAGCCCTGTGGGATCTAAGCCCCCTCTCGCTCCATCCGCTGCCTCCCTCCTCACCCCCTCCTTTCGGGGCGCCGAGACGGCGCCCGGGCTGGGGGTGGCGGAGGGGGAGGGGCAAGCGCTAGGCCTCCCGCGCCGCCGTAGACCCCTCTCTGACGCCCCGCAAAGCCGGGACCAAAGCGCAGGCGCCCCGGCCCGCTGGGACGGCCACGCCCAGCGCCGCCCTGGCGCGCAGGCGCCACTCACCCCGCACCCGGCAGACTCGTCCCGACCCCGCCCCTCCTGGTTGCTCTGGAGACGGTGGCCACCGGCGGGAGGTGCCCAAGCCCGGGAGTGGGAAGACAGCTGTGAAGGATTGGGGCGGGGGGGGGGGGGAGGCGTTTTCTGCACTCGGGAGTTGTCCCCAGTGGCAGTGCCGGGACAGATGCGGCCAATAGGCATCCTGCCGAAACCCACCCAATGCACTTCGGGGAGCGCGTCCACTGCCAGGAAAACCTCCAGCGCTGGGGGAAGCGGGGTTCCAAAATGTATCCACCGAATGCCAGCAGGAGGCCACGGGGACGCGACGGAAGGGGTCGCCGACGTGGGTGCAGCCTGCTGGGTGGGGACCGGGCTAGGAGAGAAGCTCTGCTATGCTGTCCTGGACAGTTGTTCCCTCCTGTGTGTCTGGTGAAAAGCCAAGAGACAGAAGAAGCTCCAGGAACCAGAGAGCGGCTCCGTTGCCCAAAGTCGGAGCCAAAACTTCCACGGCTAGGGGCCACTGTTGGATAGGAATAGTTCCTTCCTCACACTTGCTGGGGGGCAGAGGGCTGAGTTCTAAGGCAGGGGGAGGGGCAGGGCCCCTTGCAGAAAGGGCTGTGGGGGAAGGGACCCCTGGGCCAGCTCTGGGGCTGCTGGGAGAGCCCCCTCTCCATGCCATAGCTCACCTGGCCCAGGCGCCAAGGGTCTGGGTCGGGCCAGGCTGCCAGACCCGTCTGAAGAGGGGGTTTCCTCGCCAACCAAAGTCCCCGAGGCCTCCTCAAGCGGGGGCCTACCTAGGGCCGGCCGGCCTTGCCCTGCAGGTCTCTCCCACGGCAATGGTCACAGACATGCTGTCTCCCATCGCCGTCACCTCCACCTTACGTCAGGGGAACCCCGGCCTTTCCCACCGGTGGCCTGCGGGCTTCGGCCTGGGCTCCCGGCCAGGCCTGCAGAGGCCTGGCTCCCGGAGAGGACAGGCCCAGAGTCTTCCCTCTCCCTTGTCAATGACCTCTCTTTCTCTGCGTTTCTTTCCTGGGACGAGAGGGGCCCCAGAGCACCCCGACGACTCTGAGCAATGAGCCTGCCCTTTCTCCTCTCGCCCTCCTTTTTGGGACCGTACCAAGCGACGAGCGTTTCTCTCGGCTCTGGGGCCGCGGGACGCAAAATGAAACTGCTTACCTATTGGGTGGTGAGACACTTGCGTGGAAATCATTTCTGCTCACTTGAGGCAGGCACTGCGGTCAAGTGGGCTTACAGGTCCAGGGGTTCCATGGACCGGGTATATTCTAAGCGGCCATCGTGACCGTCCAAAGCGGACGTATGGGTTGTTTGGGCATTGGCTCGAGTCGTAACCCTCCGTTTTTGGGGGAAAACAAGGGAGAACCCATCACCTTCAGCACATTTCCCTCTGCCACAGCACGCCACGCAACCAGGTGATTTTCCTATTGATTGCCGTTCCAAGCTGCCATAGCGGGCAATGCCGCAGGGATACTGTCCAGATTTCCAAACCAAAGCAGATAGGCCTTCTCGCCGAGGCGCAGCTGCGCGGTCGATCAAGCCCCAGGCCCTGGTGCTCCTGAGGGCTGCGGGGACACCCAGGACTACGCTGCTGAGGGCAGGTGGCTCCGGGCCTCAGTGCCCTGCCAGTGGGCTCTACTTGGGAATCCGTGCTCTTGCACGGGGTGGGGAGGGGGGAGTCGGTTGCAGGGGGGCCTGCCTACACATGCCTCTTCTTCTGTCACTTTGGCTGCGGCTGAGCCTGGCACTGGGTGCGTGCATGCTCAGGAGACAGGCTTCTGCATGTCTCTGGACAGGCCCCGTGCCAGCTGGGACCTGAGCCCCAGCGCAGGTGCACCACCTGCGCTCAGGTTCCTTGGACCGGCCCAGGTCAGCTGAGAGGGAGGAGAACATGGTCCTGACCGCGGAGGGAAGCAAAAGTGCCGACACCTGCCAGCGGGAGAGCCGCATCCGACAGCCCTGTGGGATCTAAGCCCCCTCTCGCTCCATCCGCTGCCTCCCTCCTCACCCCCTCCTTTCGGGGCGCCGAGACGGCGCCCGGGCTGGGGGTGGCGGAGGGGGAGGGGCAAGCGCTAGGCCTCCCGCGCCGCCGTAGACCGCTCTCTGACGCCCCGCAAAGCCGGGACCAAAGCGCAGGCGCCCCGGCCCGCTGGGACGGCCACGCCCAGCGCCGCCCTGGCGCGCAGGCGCCACTCACCCCGCACCCGGCAGACTCGTCCCGACCCCGCCCCTCCTGGTTGCTCTGGAGACGGTGGCCACCGGCGGGAGGTGCCCAAGCCCGGGAGTGGGAAGACAGCTGTGAAGGATTGGGGCCGGGGGGGCGGGGGGGGGAGGCGTTTTCTGCACTCGGGAGTTGTCCCCAGTGGCAGTGCCGGGACAGATGCGGCCAATAGGCATCCTGCCGAAACCCACCCAATGCACTTCGGGGAGCGCGTCCACTGCCAGGAAAACCTCCAGCGCTGGGGGAAGCGGGGTTCCAAAATGTATCCACCGAATGCCAGCAGGAGGCCACGGGGACGCGACGGAAGGGGTCGCCGACGTGGGTGCAGCCTGCTGGGTGGGGACCGGGCTAGGAGAGAAGCTCTGCTATGCTGTCCTGGACAGTTGTTCCCTCCTGTGTGTCTGGTGAAAAGCCAAGAGACAGAAGAAGCTCCAGGAACCAGAGAGCGGCTCCGTTGCCCAAAGTCGGAGCCAAAACTTCCACGGCTAGGGGCCACTGTTGGATAGGAATAGTTCCTTCCTCACACTTGCTGGGGGGCAGAGGGCTGAGTTCTAAGGCAGGGGGAGGGGCAGGGCCCCTTGCAGAAAGGGCTGTGGGGGAAGGGACCCCTGGGCCAGCTCTGGGGCTGCTGGGAGAGCCCCCTCTCCATGCCATAGCTCACCTGGCCCAGGCGCCAAGGGTCTGGGTCGGGCCAGGCTGCCAGACCCGTCTGAAGAGGGGGTTTCCTCGCCAACCAAAGTCCCCGAGGCCTCCTCAAGCGGGGGCCTACCTAGGGCCGGCCGGCCTTGCCCTGCAGGTCTCTCCCACGGCAATGGTCACAGACATGCTGTCTCCCATCGCCGTCACCTCCACCTTACGTCAGGGGAACCCCGGCCTTTCCCACCGGTGGCCTGCGGGCTTCGGCCTGGCTCCCGGAGAGGACAGGCCCAGAGTCTTCCCTCTCCCTTGTCAATGACCTCTCTTTCTCTGCGTTTCTTTTCTGGGACGAGAGGGGCCCCAGAGCACCCCGACGACTCTGAGCAATGAGCCTGCCCTTTCTCCTCTCGCCCTCCTTTTTGGGACCGTACCAAGCGACGAGCGTTTCTCTCGGCTCTGGGGCCGCGGGACGCAAAACGAAACTGCTTACCTATTGGGTGGTGAGACACTTGCGTGGAAATCATTTCTGCTCACTTGAGGCAGGCACTGCGGTCAAGTGGGCTTACAGGTCCAGGGGTTCCATGGACCGGGTATATTCTAAGCGGCCATCGTGACCGTCCAAAGCGGACGTATGGGTTGTTTGGGCATTGGCTCGAGTCGTAACCCTCCGTTTTTGGGGGAAAACAAGGGAGAACCCATCACCTTCAGCACATTTCCCTCTGCCACAGCACGCCACGCAACCAGGTGATTTTCCTATTGATTGCCGTTCCAAGCTGCCATAGCGGGCAATGCCGCAGGGATACTGTCCAGATTTCCAAACCAAAGCAGATAGGCCTTCTCGCCGAGGCGCAGCTGCGCGGTCGATCAAGCCCCAGGCCCTGGTGCTCCTGAGGGCTGCGGGGACACCCAGGACTACGCTGCTGAGGGCAGGTGGCTCCGGGCCTCAGTGCCCTGCCAGTGGGCTCTACTTGGGAATCCGTGCTCTTGCACGGGGTGGGGAGGGGGGAGTCGGTTGCAGGGGGGCCTGCCTACACATGCCTCTTCTTCTGTCACTTTGGCTGCGGCTGAGCCTGGCACTGGGTGCGTGCATGCTCAGGAGACAGGCTTCTGCATGTCTCTGGACAGGCCCCGTGCCAGCTGGGACCTGAGCCCCAGCGCAGGTGCACCACCTGCGCTCAGGTTCCTTGGACCGGCCCAGGTCAGCTGAGAGGGAGGAGAACATGGTCCTGACCGCGGAGGGAAGCAAAAGTGCCGACACCTGCCAGCGGGAGAGCCGCATCCGACAGCCCTGTGGGATCTAAGCCCCCTCTCGCTCCATCCGCTGCCTCCCTCCTCACCCCCTCCTTTCGGGGCGCCGAGACGGCGCCCGGGCTGGGGGTGGCGGAGGGGGAGGGGCAAGCGCTAGGCCTCCCGCGCCGCCGTAGACCCCTCTCTGACGCCCCGCAAAGCCGGGACCAAAGCGCAGGCGCCCCGGCCCGCTGGGACGGCCACGCCCAGCGCCGCCCTGGCGCGCAGGCGCCACTCACCCCGCACCCGGCAGACTCGTCCCGACCCCGCCCCTCCTGGTTGCTCTGGAGACGGTGGCCACCGGCGGGAGGTGCCCAAGCCCGGGAGTGGGAAGACAGCTGTGAAGGATTGGGGCGGGGGGGGGGGGGAGGCGTTTTCTGCACTCGGGAGTTGTCCCCAGTGGCAGTGCCGGGACAGATGCGGCCAATAGGCATCCTGCCGAAACCCACCCAATGCACTTCGGGGAGCGCGTCCACTGCCAGGAAAACCTCCAGCGCTGGGGGAAGCGGGGTTCCAAAATGTATCCACCGAATGCCAGCAGGAGGCCACGGGGACGCGACGGAAGGGGTCGCCGACGTGGGTGCAGCCTGCTGGGTGGGGACCGGGCTAGGAGAGAAGCTCTGCTATGCTGTCCTGGACAGTTGTTCCCTCCTGTGTGTCTGGTGAAAAGCCAAGAGACAGAAGAAGCTCCAGGAACCAGAGAGCGGCTCCGTTGCCCAAAGTCGGAGCCAAAACTTCCACCGCTAGGGGCCACTGTTGGATAGGAATAGTTCCTTCCTCACACTTGCTGGGGGGCAGAGGGCTGAGTTCTAAGGCAGGGGGAGGGGCAGGGCCCCTTGCAGAAAGGGCTGTGGGGGAAGGGACCCCTGGGCCAGCTCTGGGGCTGCTGGGAGAGCCCCCTCTCCATGCCATAGCTCACCTGGCCCAGGCGCCAAGGGTCTGGGTCGGGCCAGGCTGCCAGACCCGTCTGAAGAGGGGGTTTCCTCGCCAACCAAAGTCCCCGAGGCCTCCTCAAGCGGGGGCCTACCTAGGGCCGGCCGGCCTTGCCCTGCAGGTCTCTCCCACGGCAATGGTCACAGACATGCTGTCTCCCATCGCCGTCACCTCCACCTTACGTCAGGGGAACCCCGGCCTTTCCCACCGGTGGCCTGCGGGCTTCGGCCTGGGCTCCCGGCCAGGCCTGCAGAGGCCTGGCTCCCGGAGAGGACAGGCCCAGAGTCTTCCCTCTCCCTTGTCAATGACCTCTCTTTCTCTGCGTTTCTTTTCTGGGACGAGAGGGGCCCCAGAGCACCCCGACGACTCTGAGCAATGAGCCTGCCCTTTCTCCTCTCGCCCTCCTTTTTGGGACCGTACCAAGCGACGAGCGTTTCTCTCGGCTCTGGGGCCGCGGGACGCAAAACGAAACTGCTTACCTATTGGGTGGTGAGACACTTGCGTGGAAATCATTTCTGCTCACTTGAGGCAGGCACTGCGGTCAAGTGGGCTTACAGGTCCAGGGGTTCCATGGACCGGGTATATTCTAAGTGGCCATCGTGACCGTCCAAAGCGGACGTATGGGTTGTTTGGGCATTGGCTCGAGTCGTAACCCTCCGTTTTTGGGGGAAAACAAGGGAGAACCCATCACCTTCAGCACATTTCCCTCTGCCACAGCACGCCACGCAACCAGGTGATTTTCCTATTGATTGCCGTTCCAAGCTGCCATAGCGGGCAATGCCGCAGGGATACTGTCCAGATTTCCAAACCAAAGCAGATAGGCCTTCTCGCCGAGGCGCAGCTGCGCGGTCGATCAAGCCCCAGGCCCTGGTGCTCCTGAGGGCTGCGGGGACACCCAGGACTACGCTGCTGAGGGCAGGTGGCTCCGGGCCTCAGTGCCCTGCCAGTGGGCTCTACTTGGGAATCCGTGCTCTTGCACGGGGTGGGGAGGGGGGAGTCGGTTGCAGGGGGGCCTGCCTACACATGCCTCTTCTTCTGTCACTTTGGCTGCGGCTGAGCCTGGCACTGGGTGCGTGCATGCTCAGGAGACAGGCTTCTGCATGTCTCTGGACAGGCCCCGTGCCAGCTGGGACCTGAGCCCCAGCGCAGGTGCACCACCTGCGCTCAGGTTCCTTGGACCGGCCCAGGTCAGCTGAGAGGGAGGAGAACATGGTCCTGACCGCGGAGGGAAGCAAAAGTGCCGACACCTGCCAGCGGAGAGCCGCATCCGACAGCCCTGTGGGATCTAAGCCCCCTCTCGCTCAATCCGCTGCCTCCCTCCTCAACCCCTCCTTTCGGGGCGCCGAGACGGCGCCCGGGCTGGGGGTGGCGGAGGGGGAGGGGCAAGCGCTAGGCCTCCCGCGCCGCCGTAGACCGCTCTCTGACGCCCCGCAAAGCCGGGACCAAAGCGCAGGCGCCCCGGCCCGCTGGGACGGCCACGCCCAGCGCCGCCCTGGCGCGCAGGCGCCACTCACCCCGCACCCGGCAGACTCGTCCCGACCCCGCCCCTCCTGGTTGCTCTGGAGACGGTGGCCACCGGCGGGAGGTGCCCAAGTCCGGGAGTGGGAAGACAGCTGTGAAGGATTGGGGCGGGGGGGGGGGGAGGCGTTTTCTGCACTCGGGAGTTGTCCCCAGTGGCAGTGCCGGGACAGATGCGGCCAATAGGCATCCTGCCGAAACCCACCCAATGCACTTCGGGGAGCGCGTCCACTGCCAGGAAAACCTCCAGCGCTGGGGGAAGCGGGGTTCCAAAATGTATCCACCGAATGCCAGCAGGAGGCCCCGGGGAGGCGACGGAAGGGGTCGCCGACGTGGGTGCAGCCTGCTGGGTGGGGACCGGGCTAGGAGAGAAGCTCTGCTATGCTGTCCTGGACAGTTGTTCCCTCCTGTGTGTCTGGTGAAAAGCCAAGAGACAGAAGAAGCTCCAGGAACCAGAGAGCGGCTCCGTTGCCCAAAGTCGGAGCCAAAACTTCCACCGCTAGGGGCCACTGTTGGATAGGAATAGTTCCTTCCTCACACTTGCTGGGGGGCAGAGGGCTGAGTTCTAAGGCAGGGGGAGGGGCAGGGCCCCTTGCAGAAAGGGCTGTGGGGGAAGGGACCCCTGGGCCAGCTCTGGGGCTGCTGGGAGAGCCCCCTCTCCATGCCATAGCTCACCTGGCCCAGGCGCCAAGGGTCTGGGTCGGGCCAGGCTGCCAGACCCGTCTGAAGAGGGGGTTTCCTCGCCAACCAAAGTCCCCGAGGCCTCCTCAAGCGGGGGCCTACCTAGGGCCGGCCGGCCTTGCCCTGCAGGTCTCTCCCACGGCAATGGTCACAGACATGCTGTCTCCCATCGCCGTCACCTCCACCTTACGTCAGGGGAACCCCGGCCTTTCCCACCGGTGGCCTGCGGGCTTCGGCCTGGGCTCCCGGCCAGGCCTGCAGAGGCCTGGCTCCCGGAGAGGACAGGCCCAGAGTCTTCCCTCTCCCTTGTCAATGACCTGTCTTTCTCTGCCTTTCTTTTCTGGGACGAGAGGGGCCCCAGAGCAGCCCGACGACTCTGAGCAATGAGCCTGCCCTTTCTCCTCTCGCCCTCCTTTTTGGGACCGTACCAAGCGACGAGCGTTTCTCTCGGCTCTGGGGCCGCGGGACGCAAAACGAAACTGCTTACCTATTGGGTGGTGAGACACTTGCGTGGAAATCATTTCTGCTCACTTGAGGCAGGCACTGCGGTCAAGTGGGCTTACAGGTCCAGGGGTTCCATGGACCGGGTATATTCTAAGCGGCCATCGTGACCGTCCAAAGCGGACGTATGGGTTGTTTGGGCATTGGCTCGAGTCGTAACCCTCCGTTTTTGGGGGAAAACAAGGGAGAACCCATCACCTTCAGCACATTTCCCTCTGCCACAGCACGCCACGCAACCAGGTGATTTTCCTATTGATTGCCGTTCCAAGCTGCCATAGCGGGCAATGCCGCAGGGATACTGTCCAGATTTCCAAACCAAAGCAGATAGGCCTTCTCGCCGAGGCGCAGCTGCGCGGTCGATCAAGCCCCAGGCCCTGGTGCTCCTGAGGGCTGCGGGGACACCCAGGACTACGCTGCTGAGGGCAGGTGGCTCCGGGCCTCAGTGCCCTGCCAGTGGGCTCTACTTGGGAATCCGTGCTCTTGCACGGGGTGGGGAGGGGGGAGTCGGTTGCAGGGGGGCCTGCCTACACATGCCTCTTCTTCTGTCACTTTGGCTGCGGCTGAGCCTGGCACTGGGTGCGTGCATGCTCAGGAGACAGGCTTCTGCATGTCTCTGGACAGGCCCCGTGCCAGCTGGGACCTGAGCCCCAGCGCAGGTGCACCACCTGCGCTCAGGTTCCTTGGACCGGCCCAGGTCAGCTGAGAGGGAGGAGAACATGGTCCTGACCGCGGAGGGAAGCAAAAGTGCCGACACCTGCCAGCGGGAGAGCCGCATCCGACAGCCCTGTGGGATCTAAGCCCCCTCTCGCTCCATCCGCTGCCTCCCTCCTCACCCCCTCCTTTCGGGGCGCCGAGACGGCGCCCGGGCTGGGGGTGGCGGAGGGGGAGGGGCAAGCGCTAGGCCTCCCGCGCCGCCGTAGACCGCTCTCTGACGCCCCGCAAAGCCGGGACCAAAGCGCAGGCGCCCCGGCCCGCTGGGACGGCCACGCCCAGCGCCGCCCTGGCGCGCAGGCGCCACTCACCCCGCACCCGGCAGACTCGTCCCGACCCCGCCCCTCCTGGTTGCTCTGGAGACGGTGGCCACCGGCGGGAGGTGCCCAAGCCCGGGAGTGGGAAGACAGCTGTGAAGGATTGGGGCGGGGGGGGGGGGGAGGCGTTTTCTGCACTCGGGAGTTGTCCCCAGTGGCAGTGCCGGGACAGATGCGGCCAATAGGCATCCTGCCGAAACCCACCCAATGCACTTCGGGGAGCGCGTCCACTGCCAGGAAAACCTCCAGCGCTGGGGGAAGCGGGGTTCCAAAATGTATCCACCGAATGCCAGCAGGAGGCCACGGGGACGCGACGGAAGGGGTCGCCGACGTGGGTGCAGCCTGCTGGGTGGGGACCGGGCTAGGAGAGAAGCTCTGCTATGCTGTCCTGGACAGTTGTTCCCTCCTGTGTGTCTGGTGAAAAGCCAAGAGACAGAAGAAGCTCCAGGAACCAGAGAGCGGCTCCGTTGCCCAAAGTCGGAGCCAAAACTTCCACCGCTAGGGGCCACTGTTGGATAGGAATAGTTCCTTCCTCACACTTGCTGGGGGGCAGAGGGCTGAGTTCGAAGGCAGGGGGAGGGGCAGGGCCCCTTGCAGAAAGGGCTGTGGGGGAAGGGACCCCTGGGCCAGCTCTGGGGCTGCTGGGAGAGCCCCCTCTCCATGCCATAGCTCACCTGGCCCAGGCGCCAAGGGTCTGGGTCGGGCCAGGCTGCCAGACCCGTCTGAAGAGGGGGTTTCCTCGCCAACCAAAGTCCCCGAGGCCTCCTCAAGCGGGGGCCTACCTAGGGCCGGCCGGCCTTGCCCTGCAGGTCTCTCCCACGGCAATGGTCACAGACATGCTGTCTCCCATCGCCGTCACCTCCACCTTACGTCAGGGGAACCCCGGCCTTTCCCACCGGTGGCCTGCGGGCTTCGGCCTGGGCTCCCGGCCAGGCCTGCAGAGGCCTGGCTCCCGGAGAGGACAGGCCCAGAGTCTTCCCTCTCCCTTGTCAATGACCTCTCTTTCTCTGCGTTTCTTTCCTGGGACGAGAGGGGCCCCAGAGCACCCCGACGACTCTGAGCAATGAGCCTGCCCTTTCTCCTCTCGCCCTCCTTTTTGGGACCGTACCAAGCGACGAGCGTTTCTCTCGGCTCTGGGGCCGCGGGACGCAAAATGAAACTGCTTACCTATTGGGTGGTGAGACACTTGCGTGGAAATCATTTCTGCTCACTTGAGGCAGGCACTGCGGTCAAGTGGGCTTACAGGTCCAGGGGTTCCATGGACCGGGTATATTCTAAGCGGCCATCGTGACCGTCCAAAGCGGACGTATGGGTTGTTTGGGCATTGGCTCGAGTCGTAACCCTCCGTTTTTGGGGGAAAACAAGGGAGAACCCATCACCTTCAGCACATTTCCCTCTGCCACAGCACGCCACGCAACCAGGTGATTTTCCTATTGATTGCCGTTCCAAGCTGCCATAGCGGGCAATGCCGCAGGGATACTGTCCAGATTTCCAAACCAAAGCAGATAGGCCTTCTCGCCGAGGCGCAGCTGCGCGGTCGATCAAGCCCCAGGCCCTGGTGCTCCTGAGGGCTGCGGGGACACCCAGGACTACGCTGCTGAGGGCAGGTGGCTCCGGGCCTCAGTGCCCTGCCAGTGGGCTCTACTTGGGAATCCGTGCTCTTGCACGGGGTGGGGAGGGGGGAGTCGGTTGCAGGGGGGCCTGCCTACACATGCCTCTTCTTCTGTCACTTTGGCTGCGGCTGAGCCTGGCACTGGGTGCGTGCATGCTCAGGAGACAGGCTTCTGCATGTCTCTGGACAGGCCCCGTGCCAGCTGGGACCTGAGCCCCAGCGCAGGTGCACCACCTGCGCTCAGGTTCCTTGGACCGGCCCAGGTCAGCTGAGAGGGAGGAGAACATGGTCCTGACCGCGGAGGGAAGCAAAAGTGCCGACACCTGCCAGCGGGAGAGCCGCATCCGACAGCCCTGTGGGATCTAAGCCCCCTCTCGCTCCATCCGCTGCCTCCCTCCTCACCCCCTCCTTTCGGGGCGCCGAGACGGCGCCCGGGCTGGGGGTGGCGGAGGGGGAGGGGCAAGCGCTAGGCCTCCCGCGCCGCCGTAGACCGCTCTCTGACGCCCCGCAAAGCCGGGACCAAAGCGCAGGCGCCCCGGCCCGCTGGGACGGCCACGCCCAGCGCCGCCCTGGCGCGCAGGCGCCACTCACCCCGCACCCGGCAGACTCGTCCCGACCCCGCCCCTCCTGGTTGCTCTGGAGACGGTGGCCACCGGCGGGAGGTGCCCAAGCCCGGGAGTGGGAAGACAGCTGTGAAGGATTGGGGCCGGGGGGGCGGGGGGGGGAGGCGTTTTCTGCACTCGGGAGTTGTCCCCAGTGGCAGTGCCGGGACAGATGCGGCCAATAGGCATCCTGCCGAAACCCACCCAATGCACTTCGGGGAGCGCGTCCACTGCCAGGAAAACCTCCAGCGCTGGGGGAAGCGGGGTTCCAAAATGTATCCACCGAATGCCAGCAGGAGGCCACGGGGACGCGACGGAAGGGGTCGCCGACGTGGGTGCAGCCTGCTGGGTGGGGACCGGGCTAGGAGAGAAGCTCTGCTATGCTGTCCTGGACAGTTGTTCCCTCCTGTGTGTCTGGTGAAAAGCCAAGAGACAGAAGAAGCTCCAGGAACCAGAGAGCGGCTCCGTTGCCCAAAGTCGGAGCCAAAACTTCCACGGCTAGGGGCCACTGTTGGATAGGAATAGTTCCTTCCTCACACTTGCTGGGGGGCAGAGGGCTGAGTTCTAAGGCAGGGGGAGGGGCAGGGCCCCTTGCAGAAAGGGCTGTGGGGGAAGGGACCCCTGGGCCAGCTCTGGGGCTGCTGGGAGAGCCCCCTCTCCATGCCATAGCTCACCTGGCCCAGGCGCCAAGGGTCTGGGTCGGGCCAGGCTGCCAGACCCGTCTGAAGAGGGGGTTTCCTCGCCAACCAAAGTCCCCGAGGCCTCCTCAAGCGGGGGCCTACCTAGGGCCGGCCGGCCTTGCCCTGCAGGTCTCTCCCACGGCAATGGTCACAGACATGCTGTCTCCCATCGCCGTCACCTCCACCTTACGTCAGGGGAACCCCGGCCTTTCCCACCGGTGGCCTGCGGGCTTCGGCCTGGCTCCCGGAGAGGACAGGCCCAGAGTCTTCCCTCTCCCTTGTCAATGACCTCTCTTTCTCTGCGTTTCTTTTCTGGGACGAGAGGGGCCCCAGAGCACCCCGACGACTCTGAGCAATGAGCCTGCCCTTTCTCCTCTCGCCCTCCTTTTTGGGACCGTACCAAGCGACGAGCGTTTCTCTCGGCTCTGGGGCCGCGGGACGCAAAACGAAACTGCTTACCTATTGGGTGGTGAGACACTTGCGTGGAAATCATTTCTGCTCACTTGAGGCAGGCACTGCGGTCAAGTGGGCTTACAGGTCCAGGGGTTCCATGGACCGGGTATATTCTAAGCGGCCATCGTGACCGTCCAAAGCGGACGTATGGGTTGTTTGGGCATTGGCTCGAGTCGTAACCCTCCGTTTTTGGGGGAAAACAAGGGAGAACCCATCACCTTCAGCACATTTCCCTCTGCCACAGCACGCCACGCAACCAGGTGATTTTCCTATTGATTGCCGTTCCAAGCTGCCATAGCGGGCAATGCCGCAGGGATACTGTCCAGATTTCCAAACCAAAGCAGATAGGCCTTCTCGCCGAGGCGCAGCTGCGCGGTCGATCAAGCCCCAGGCCCTGGTGCTCCTGAGGGCTGCGGGGACACCCAGGACTACGCTGCTGAGGGCAGGTGGCTCCGGGCCTCAGTGCCCTGCCAGTGGGCTCTACTTGGGAATCCGTGCTCTTGCACGGGGTGGGGAGGGGGGAGTCGGTTGCAGGGGGGCCTGCCTACACATGCCTCTTCTTCTGTCACTTTGGCTGCGGCTGAGCCTGGCACTGGGTGCGTGCATGCTCAGGAGACAGGCTTCTGCATGTCTCTGGACAGGCCCCGTGCCAGCTGGGACCTGAGCCCCAGCGCAGGTGCACCACCTGCGCTCAGGTTCCTTGGACCGGCCCAGGTCAGCTGAGAGGGAGGAGAACATGGTCCTGACCGCGGAGGGAAGCAAAAGTGCCGACACCTGCCAGCGGGAGAGCCGCATCCGACAGCCCTGTGGGATCTAAGCCCCCTCTCGCTCCATCCGCTGCCTCCCTCCTCACCCCCTCCTTTCGGGGCGCCGAGACGGCGCCCGGGCTGGGGGTGGCGGAGGGGGAGGGGCAAGCGCTAGGCCTCCCGCGCCGCCGTAGACCCCTCTCTGACGCCCCGCAAAGCCGGGACCAAAGCGCAGGCGCCCCGGCCCGCTGGGACGGCCACGCCCAGCGCCGCCCTGGCGCGCAGGCGCCACTCACCCCGCACCCGGCAGACTCGTCCCGACCCCGCCCCTCCTGGTTGCTCTGGAGACGGTGGCCACCGGCGGGAGGTGCCCAAGCCCGGGAGTGGGAAGACAGCTGTGAAGGATTGGGGCGGGGGGGGGGGGAGGCGTTTTCTGCACTCGGGAGTTGTCCCCAGTGGCAGTGCCGGGACAGATGCGGCCAATAGGCATCCTGCCGAAACCCACCCAATGCACTTCGGGGAGCGCGTCCACTGCCAGGAAAACCTCCAGCGCTGGGGGAAGCGGGGTTCCAAAATGTATCCACCGAATGCCAGCAGGAGGCCACGGGGACGCGACGGAAGGGGTCGCCGACGTGGGTGCAGCCTGCTGGGTGGGGACCGGGCTAGGAGAGAAGCTCTGCTATGCTGTCCTGGACAGTTGTTCCCTCCTGTGTGTCTGGTGAAAAGCCAAGAGACAGAAGAAGCTCCAGGAACCAGAGAGCGGCTCCGTTGCCCAAAGTCGGAGCCAAAACTTCCACCGCTAGGGGCCACTGTTGGATAGGAATAGTTCCTTCCTCACACTTGCTGGGGGGCAGAGGGCTGAGTTCTAAGGCAGGGGGAGGGGCAGGGCCCCTTGCAGAAAGGGCTGTGGGGGAAGGGACCCCTGGGCCAGCTCTGGGGCTGCTGGGAGAGCCCCCTCTCCATGCCATAGCTCACCTGGCCCAGGCGCCAAGGGTCTGGGTCGGGCCAGGCTGCCAGACCCGTCTGAAGAGGGGGTTTCCTCGCCAACCAAAGTCCCCGAGGCCTCCTCAAGCGGGGGCCTACCTAGGGCCGGCCGGCCTTGCCCTGCAGGTCTCTCCCACGGCAATGGTCACAGACATGCTGTCTCCCATCGCCGTCACCTCCACCTTACGTCAGGGGAACCCCGGCCTTTCCCACCGGTGGCCTGCGGGCTTCGGCCTGGGCTCCCGGCCAGGCCTGCAGAGGCCTGGCTCCCGGAGAGGACAGGCCCAGAGTCTTCCCTCTCCCTTGTCAATGACCTCTCTTTCTCTGCCTTTCTTTTCTGGGACGAGAGGGGCCCCAGAGCACCCCGACGACTCTGAGCAATGAGCCTGCCCTTTCTCCTCTCGCCCTCCTTTTTGGGACCGTACCAAGCGACGAGCGTTTCTCTCGGCTCTGGGGCCGCGGGACGCAAAACGAAACTGCTTACCTATTGGGTGGTGAGACACTTGCGTGGAAATCATTTCTGCTCACTTGAGGCAGGCACTGCGGTCAAGTGGGCTTACAGGTCCAGGGGTTCCATGGACCGGGTATATTCTAAGTGGCCATCGTGACCGTCCAAAGCGGACGTATGGGTTGTTTGGGCATTGGCTCGAGTCGTAACCCTCCGTTTTTGGGGGAAAACAAGGGAGAACCCATCACCTTCAGCACATTTCCCTCTGCCACAGCACGCCACGCAACCAGGTGATTTTCCTATTGATTGCCGTTCCAAGCTGCCATAGCGGGCAATGCCGCAGGGATACTGTCCAGATTTCCAAACCAAAGCAGATAGGCCTTCTCGCCGAGGCGCAGCTGCGCGGTCGATCAAGCCCCAGGCCCTGGTGCTCCTGAGGGCTGCGGGGACACCCAGGACTACGCTGCTGAGGGCAGGTGGCTCCGGGCCTCAGTGCCCTGCCAGTGGGCTCTACTTGGGAATCCGTGCTCTTGCACGGGGTGGGGAGGGGGGAGTCGGTTGCAGGGGGGCCTGCCTACACATGCCTCTTCTTCTGTCACTTTGGCTGCGGCTGAGCCTGGCACTGGGTGCGTGCATGCTCAGGAGACAGGCTTCTGCATGTCTCTGGACAGGCCCCGTGCCAGCTGGGACCTGAGCCCCAGCGCAGGTGCACCACCTGCGCTCAGGTTCCTTGGACCGGCCCAGGTCAGCTGAGAGGGAGGAGAACATGGTCCTGACCGCGGAGGGAAGCAAAAGTGCCGACACCTGCCAGCGGAGAGCCGCATCCGACAGCCCTGTGGGATCTAAGCCCCCTCTCGCTCAATCCGCTGCCTCCCTCCTCAACCCCTCCTTTCGGGGCGCCGAGACGGCGCCCGGGCTGGGGGGTGGCGGAGGGGGAGGGGCAAGCGCTAGGCCTCCCGCGCCGCCGTAGACCGCTCTCTGACGCCCCGCAAAGCCGGGACCAAAGCGCAGGCGCCCCGGCCCGCTGGGACGGCCACGCCCAGCGCCGCCCTGGCGCGCAGGCGCCACTCACCCCGCACCCGGCAGACTCGTCCCGACCCCGCCCCTCCTGGTTGCTCTGGAGACGGTGGCCACCGGCGGGAGGTGCCCAAGTCCGGGAGTGGGAAGACAGCTGTGAAGGATTGGGGCGGGGGGGGGGGGGAGGCGTTTTCTGCACTCGGGAGTTGTCCCCAGTGGCAGTGCCGGGACAGATGCGGCCAATAGGCATCCTGCCGAAACCCACCCAATGCACTTCGGGGAGCGCGTCCACTGCCAGGAAAACCTCCAGCGCTGGGGGAAGCGGGGTTCCAAAATGTATCCACCGAATGCCAGCAGGAGGCCCCGGGGAGGCGACGGAAGGGGTCGCCGACGTGGGTGCAGCCTGCTGGGTGGGGACCGGGCTAGGAGAGAAGCTCTGCTATGCTGTCCTGGACAGTTGTTCCCTCCTGTGTGTCTGGTGAAAAGCCAAGAGACAGAAGAAGCTCCAGGAACCAGAGAGCGGCTCCGTTGCCCAAAGTCGGAGCCAAAACTTCCACCGCTAGGGGCCACTGTTGGATAGGAATAGTTCCTTCCTCACACTTGCTGGGGGGCAGAGGGCTGAGTTCTAAGGCAGGGGGAGGGGCAGGGCCCCTTGCAGAAAGGGCTGTGGGGGAAGGGACCCCTGGGCCAGCTCTGGGGCTGCTGGGAGAGCCCCCTCTCCATGCCATAGCTCACCTGGCCCAGGCGCCAAGGGTCTGGGTCGGGCCAGGCTGCCAGACCCGTCTGAAGAGGGGGTTTCCTCGCCAACCAAAGTCCCCGAGGCCTCCTCAAGCGGGGGCCTACCTAGGGCCGGCCGGCCTTGCCCTGCAGGTCTCTCCCACGGCAATGGTCACAGACATGCTGTCTCCCATCGCCGTCACCTCCACCTTACGTCAGGGGAACCCCGGCCTTTCCCACCGGTGGCCTGCGGGCTTCGGCCTGGGCTCCCGGCCAGGCCTGCAGAGGCCTGGCTCCCGGAGAGGACAGGCCCAGAGTCTTCCCTCTCCCTTGTCAATGACCTGTCTTTCTCTGCCTTTCTTTTCTGGGACGAGAGGGGCCCCAGAGCAGCCCGACGACTCTGAGCAATGAGCCTGCCCTTTCTCCTCTCGCCCTCCTTTTTGGGACCGTACCAAGCGACGAGCGTTTCTCTCGGCTCTGGGGCCGCGGGACGCAAAACGAAACTGCTTACCTATTGGGTGGTGAGACACTTGCGTGGAAATCATTTCTGCTCACTTGAGGCAGGCACTGCGGTCAAGTGGGCTTACAGGTCCAGGGGTTCCATGGACCGGGTATATTCTAAGCGGCCATCGTGACCGTCCAAAGCGGACGTATGGGTTGTTTGGGCATTGGCTCGAGTCGTAACCCTCCGTTTTTGGGGGAAAACAAGGGAGAACCCATCACCTTCAGCACATTTCCCTCTGCCACAGCACGCCACGCAACCAGGTGATTTTCCTATTGATTGCCGTTCCAAGCTGCCATAGCGGGCAATGCCGCAGGGATACTGTCCAGATTTCCAAACCAAAGCAGATAGGCCTTCTCGCCGAGGCGCAGCTGCGCGGTCGATCAAGCCCCAGGCCCTGGTGCTCCTGAGGGCTGCGGGGACACCCAGGACTACGCTGCTGAGGGCAGGTGGCTCCGGGCCTCAGTGCCCTGCCAGTGGGCTCTACTTGGGAATCCGTGCTCTTGCACGGGGTGGGGAGGGGGGAGTCGGTTGCAGGGGGGCCTGCCTACACATGCCTCTTCTTCTGTCACTTTGGCTGCGGCTGAGCCTGGCACTGGGTGCGTGCATGCTCAGGAGACAGGCTTCTGCATGTCTCTGGACAGGCCCCGTGCCAGCTGGGACCTGAGCCCCAGCGCAGGTGCACCACCTGCGCTCAGGTTCCTTGGACCGGCCCAGGTCAGCTGAGAGGGAGGAGAACATGGTCCTGACCGCGGAGGGAAGCAAAAGTGCCGACACCTGCCAGCGGGAGAGCCGCATCCGACAGCCCTGTGGGATCTAAGCCCCCTCTCGCTCCATCCGCTGCCTCCCTCCTCACCCCCTCCTTTCGGGGCGCCGAGACGGCGCCCGGGCTGGGGGTGGCGGAGGGGGAGGGGCAAGCGCTAGGCCTCCCGCGCCGCCGTAGACCGCTCTCTGACGCCCCGCAAAGCCGGGACCAAAGCGCAGGCGCCCCGGCCCGCTGGGACGGCCACGCCCAGCGCCGCCCTGGCGCGCAGGCGCCACTCACCCCGCACCCGGCAGACTCGTCCCGACCCCGCCCCTCCTGGTTGCTCTGGAGACGGTGGCCACCGGCGGGAGGTGCCCAAGCCCGGGAGTGGGAAGACAGCTGTGAAGGATTGGGGCGGGGGGGGGGGGGAGGCGTTTTCTGCACTCGGGAGTTGTCCCCAGTGGCAGTGTCGGGACAGATGCGGCCAATAGGCATCCTGCCGAAACCCACCCAATGCACTTCGGGGAGCGCGTCCACTGCCAGGAAAACCTCCAGCGCTGGGGGAAGCGGGGTTCCAAAATGTATCCACCGAATGCCAGCAGGAGGCCACGGGGGACGCGACGGAAGGGGTCGCCGACGTGGGTGCAGCCTGCTGGGTGGGGACCGGGCTAGGAGAGAAGCTCTGCTATGCTGTCCTGGACAGTTGTTCCCTCCTGTGTGTCTGGTGAAAAGCCAAGAGACAGAAGAAGCTCCAGGAACCAGAGAGCGGCTCCGTTGCCCAAAGTCGGAGCCAAAACTTCCACCGCTAGGGGCCACTGTTGGATAGGAATAGTTCCTTCCTCACACTTGCTGGGGGGCAGAGGGCTGAGTTCTAAGGCAGGGGGAGGGGCAGGGCCCCTTGCAGAAAGGGCTGTGGGGGAAGGGACCCCTGGGCCAGCTCTGGGGCTGCTGGGAGAGCCCCCTCTCCATGCCATAGCTCACCTGGCCCAGGCGCCAAGGGTCTGGGTCGGGCCAGGCTGCCAGACCCGTCTGAAGAGGGGGTTTCCTCGCCAACCAAAGTCCCCGAGGCCTCCTCAAGCGGGGGCCTACCTAGGGCCGGCCGGCCTTGCCCTGCAGGTCTCTCCCACGGCAATGGTCACAGACATGCTGTCTCCCATCGCCGTCACCTCCACCTTACGTCAGGGGAACCCCGGCCTTTCCCACCGGTGGCCTGCGGGCTTCGGCCTGGCTCCCGGAGAGGACAGGCCCAGAGTCTTCCCTCTCCCTTGTCAATGACCTCTCTTTCTCTGCGTTTCTTTCCTGGGACGAGAGGGGCCCCAGAGCAGCCCGACGACTCTGAGCAATGAGCCTGCCCTTTCTCCTCTCGCCCTCCTTTTTGGGACCGTACCAAGCGACGAGCGTTTCTCTCGGCTCTGGGGCCGCGGGACGCAAAACGAAACTGCTTACCTATTGGGTGGTGAGACACTTGCGTGGAAATCATTTCTGCTCACTTGAGGCAGGCACTGCGGTCAAGTGGGCTTACAGGTCCAGGGGTTCCATGGACCGGGTATATTCTAAGCGGCCATCGTGACCGTCCAAAGCGGACGTATGGGTTGTTTGGGCATTGGCTCGAGTCGTAACCCTCCGTTTTTGGGGGAAAACAAGGGAGAACCCATCACCTTCAGCACATTTCCCTCTGCCACAGCACGCCACGCAACCAGGTGATTTTCCTATTGATTGCCGTTCCAAGCTGCCATAGCGGGCAATGCCGCAGGGATACTGTCCAGATTTCCAAACCAAAGCAGATAGGCCTTCTCGCCGAGGCGCAGCTGCGCGGTCGATCAAGCCCCAGGCCCTGGTGCTCCTGAGGGCTGCGGGGACACCCAGGACTACGCTGCTGAGGGCAGGTGGCTCCGGGCCTCAGTGCCCTGCCAGTGGGCTCTACTTGGGAATCCGTGCTCTTGCACGGGGTGGGGAGGGGGGAGTCGGTTGCAGGGGGGCCTGCCTACACATGCCTCTTCTTCTGTCACTTTGGCTGCGGCTGAGCCTGGCACTGGGTGCGTGCATGCTCAGGAGACAGGCTTCTGCATGTCTCTGGACAGGCCCCGTGCCAGCTGGGACCTGAGCCCCAGCGCAGGTGCACCACCTGCGCTCAGGTTCCTTGGACCGGCCCAGGTCAGCTGAGAGGGAGGAGAACATGGTCCTGACCGCGGAGGGAAGCAAAAGTGCCGACACCTGCCAGCGGGAGAGCCGCATCCGACAGCCCTGTGGGATCTAAGCCCCCTCTCGCTCCATCCGCTGCCTCCCTCCTCACCCCCTCCTTTCGGGGGCGCCGAGACGGCGCCCGGGCTGGGGGTGGCGGAGGGGGAGGGGCAAGCGCTAGGCCTCCCGCGCCGCCGTAGACCCCTCTCTGACGCCCCGCAAAGCCGGGACCAAAGCGCAGGCGCCCCGGCCCGCTGGGACGGCCACGCCCAGCGCCGCCCTGGCGCGCAGGCGCCACTCACCCCGCACCCGGCAGACTCGTCCGACCCCGCCCCTCCTGGTTGCTCTGGAGACGGTGGCCACCGGCGGGAGGTGCCCAAGCCCGGGAGTGGGAAGACAGCTGTGAAGGATTGGGGCCGGAGGGGGGGGGGGGAGGCGTTTTCTGCACTCGGGAGTTGTCCCCAGTGGCAGTGCCGGGACAGATGCGGCCAATAGGCATCCTGCCGAAACCCACCCAATGCACTTCGGGGAGCGCGTCCACTGCCAGGAAAACCTCCAGCGCTGGGGGAAGCGGGGTTCCAAAATGTATCCACCGAATGCCAGCAGGAGGCCACGGGGACGCGACGGAAGGGGTCGCCGACGTGGGTGCAGCCTGCTGGGTGGGGACCGGGCTAGGAGAGAAGCTCTGCTATGCTGTCCTGGACAGTTGTTCCCTCCTGTGTGTCTGGTGAAAAGCCAAGAGACAGAAGAAGCTCCAGGAACCAGAGAGCGGCTCCGTTGCCCAAAGTCGGAGCCAAAACTTCCACCGCTAGGGGCCACTGTTGGATAGGAATAGTTCCTTCCTCACACTTGCTGGGGGGCAGAGGGCTGAGTTCTAAGGCAGGGGGAGGGGCAGGGCCCCTTGCAGAAAGGGCTGTGGGGGAAGGGACCCCTGGGCCAGCTCTGGGGCTGCTGGGAGAGCCCCCTCTCCATGCCATAGCTCACCTGGCCCAGGCGCCAAGGGTCTGGGTCGGGCCAGGCTGCCAGACCCGTCTGAAGAGGGGGTTTCCTCGCCAACCAAAGTCCCCGAGGCCTCCTCAAGCGGGGGCCTACCTAGGGCCGGCCGGCCTTGCCCTGCAGGTCTCTCCCACGGCAATGGTCACAGACATGCTGTCTCCCATCGCCGTCACCTCCACCTTACGTCAGGGGAACCCCGGCCTTTCCCACCGGTGGCCTGCGGGCTTCGGCCTGGGCTCCCGGCCAGGCCTGCAGAGGCCTGGCTCCCGGAGAGGACAGGCCCAGAGTCTTCCCTCTCCCTTGTCAATGACCTCTCTTTCTCTGCCTTTCTTTCCTGGGACGAGAGGGGCCCCAGAGCACCCCGACGACTCTGAGCAATGAGCCTGCCCTTTCTCCTCTCGCCCTCCTTTTTGGGACCGTACCAAGCGACGAGCGTTTCTCTCGGCTCTGGGGCCGCGGGACGCAAAACGAAACTGCTTACCTATTGGGTGGTGAGACACTTGCGTGGAAATCATTTCTGCTCACTTGAGGCAGGCACTGCGGTCAAGTGGGCTTACAGGTCCAGGGGTTCCATGGACCGGGTATATTCTAAGCGGCCATCGTGACCGTCCAAAGCGGACGTATGGGTTGTTTGGGCATTGGCTCGAGTCGTAACCCTCCGTTTTTGGGGGAAAACAAGGGAGAACCCATCACCTTCAGCACATTTCCCTCTGCCACAGCACGCCACGCAACCAGGTGATTTTCCTATTGATTGCCGTTCCAAGCTGCCATAGCGGGCAATGCCGCAGGGATACTGTCCAGATTTCCAAACCAAAGCAGATAGGCCTTCTCGCCGAGGCGCAGCTGCGCGGTCGATCAAGCCCCAGGCCCTGGTGCTCCTGAGGGCTGCGGGGACACCCAGGACTACGCTGCTGAGGGCAGGTGGCTCCGGGCCTCAGTGCCCTGCCAGTGGGCTCTACTTGGGAATCCGTGCTCTTGCACGGGGTGGGGAGGGGGGAGTCGGTTGCAGGGGGGCCTGCCTACACATGCCTCTTCTTCTGTCACTTTGGCTGCGGCTGAGCCTGGCACTGGGTGCGTGCATGCTCAGGAGACAGGCTTCTGCATGTCTCTGGACAGGCCCCGTGCCAGCTGGGACCTGAGCCCCAGCGCAGGTGCACCACCTGCGCTCAGGTTCCTTGGACCGGCCCAGGTCAGCTGAGAGGGAGGAGAACATGGTCCTGACCGCGGAGGGAAGCAAAAGTGCCGACACCTGCCAGCGGGAGAGCCGCATCCGACAGCCCTGTGGGATCTAAGCCCCCTCTCGCTCCATCCGCTGCCTCCCTCCTCACCCCCTCCTTTCGGGGCGCCGAGACGGCGCCCGGGCTGGGGGTGGCGGAGGGGGAGGGGCAAGCGCTAGGCCTCCCGCGCCGCCGTAGACCGCTCTCTGACGCCCCGCAAAGCCGGGACCAAAGCGCAGGCGCCCCGGCCCGCTGGGACGGCCACGCCCAGCGCCGCCCTGGCGCGCAGGCGCCACTCACCCCGCACCCGGCAGACTCGTCCCGACCCCGCCCCTCCTGGTTGCTCTGGAGACGGTGGCCACCGGCGGGAGGTGCCCAAGCCCGGGAGTGGGAAGACAGCTGTGAAGGATTGGGGCCGGAGGGGGGGGGGGGGAGGCGTTTTCTGCACTCGGGAGTTGTCCCCAGTGGCAGTGCCGGGACAGATGCGGCCAATAGGCATCCTGCCGAAACCCACCCAATGCACTTCGGGGAGCGCGTCCACTGCCAGGAAAACCTCCAGCGCTGGGGGAAGCGGGGTTCCAAAATGTATCCACCGAATGCCAGCAGGAGGCCACGGGGACGCGACGGAAGGGGTCGCCGACGTGGGTGCAGCCTGCTGGGTGGGGACCGGGCTAGGAGAGAAGCTCTGCTATGCTGTCCTGGACAGTTGTTCCCTCCTGTGTGTCTGGTGAAAAGCCAAGAGACAGAAGAAGCTCCAGGAACCAGAGAGCGGCTCCGTTGCCCAAAGTCGGAGCCAAAACTTCCACCGCTAGGGGCCACTGTTGGATAGGAATAGTTCCTTCCTCACACTTGCTGGGGGGCAGAGGGCTGAGTTCTAAGGCAGGGGGAGGGGCAGGGCCCCTTGCAGAAAGGGCTGTGGGGGAAGGGACCCCTGGGCCAGCTCTGGGGCTGCTGGGAGAGCCCCCTCTCCATGCCATAGCTCACCTGGCCCAGGCGCCAAGGGTCTGGGTCGGGCCAGGCTGCCAGACCCGTCTGAAGAGGGGGTTTCCTCGCCAACCAAAGTCCCCGAGGCCTCCTCAAGCGGGGGCCTACCTAGGGCCGGCCGGCCTTGCCCTGCAGGTCTCTCCCACGGCAATGGTCACAGACATGCTGTCTCCCATCGCCGTCACCTCCACCTTACGTCAGGGGAACCCCGGCCTTTCCCACCGGTGGCCTGCGGGCTTCGGCCTGGCTCCCGGAGAGGACAGGCCCAGAGTCTTCCCTCTCCCTTGTCAATGACCTCTCTTTCTCTGCGTTTCTTTCCTGGGACGAGAGGGGCCCCAGAGCACCCCGACGACTCTGAGCAATGAGCCTGCCCTTTCTCCTCTCGCCCTCCTTTTTGGGACCGTACCAAGCGACGAGCGTTTCTCTCGGCTCTGGGGCCGCGGGACGCAAAACGAAACTGCTTACCTATTGGGTGGTGAGACACTTGCGTGGAAATCATTTCTGCTCACTTGAGGCAGGCACTGCGGTCAAGTGGGCTTACAGGTCCAGGGGTTCCATGGACCGGGTATATTCTAAGCGGCCATCGTGACCGTCCAAAGCGGACGTATGGGTTGTTTGGGCATTGGCTCGAGTCGTAACCCTCCGTTTTTGGGGGAAAACAAGGGAGAACCCATCACCTTCAGCACATTTCCCTCTGCCACAGCACGCCACGCAACCAGGTGATTTTCCTATTGATTGCCGTTCCAAGCTGCCATAGCGGGCAATGCCGCAGGGATACTGTCCAGATTTCCAAACCAAAGCAGATAGGCCTTCTCGCCGAGGCGCAGCTGCGCGGTCGATCAAGCCCCAGGCCCTGGTGCTCCTGAGGGCTGCGGGGACACCCAGGACTACGCTGCTGAGGGCAGGTGGCTCCGGGCCTCAGTGCCCTGCCAGTGGGCTCTACTTGGGAATCCGTGCTCTTGCACGGGGTGGGGAGGGGGGAGTCGGTTGCAGGGGGGCCTGCCTACACATGCCTCTTCTTCTGTCACTTTGGCTGCGGCTGAGCCTGGCACTGGGTGCGTGCATGCTCAGGAGACAGGCTTCTGCATGTCTCTGGACAGGCCCCGTGCCAGCTGGGACCTGAGCCCCAGCGCAGGTGCACCACCTGCGCTCAGGTTCCTTGGACCGGCCCAGGTCAGCTGAGAGGGAGGAGAACATGGTCCTGACCGCGGAGGGAAGCAAAAGTGCCGACACCTGCCAGCGGGAGAGCCGCATCCGACAGCCCTGTGGGATCTAAGCCCCCTCTCGCTCCATCCGCTGCCTCCCTCCTCACCCCCTCCTTTCGGGGCGCCGAGACGGCGCCCGGGCTGGGGGTGGCGGAGGGGGAGGGGCAAGCGCTAGGCCTCCCGCGCCGCCGTAGACCCCTCTCTGACGCCCCGCAAAGCCGGGACCAAAGCGCAGGCGCCCCGGCCCGCTGGGACGGCCACGCCCAGCGCCGCCCTGGCGCGCAGGCGCCACTCACCCCGCACCCGGCAGACTCGTCCCGACCCCGCCCCTCCTGGTTGCTCTGGAGACGGTGGCCACCGGCGGGAGGTGCCCAAGCCCGGGAGTGGGAAGACAGCTGTGAAGGATTGGGGCCGGGGGGGGGGGGGGGGGAGGCGTTTTCTGCACTCGGGAGTTGTCCCCAGTGGCAGTGCCGGGACAGATGCGGCCAATAGGCATCCTGCCGAAACCCACCCAATGCACTTCGGGGAGCGCGTCCACTGCCAGGAAAACCTCCAGCGCTGGGGGAAGCGGGGTTCCAAAATGTATCCACCGAATGCCAGCAGGAGGCCACGGGGACGCGACGGAAGGGGTCGCCGACGTGGGTGCAGCCTGCTGGGTGGGGACCGGGCTAGGAGAGAAGCTCTGCTATGCTGTCCTGGACAGTTGTTCCCTCCTGTGTGTCTGGTGAAAAGCCAAGAGACAGAAGAAGCTCCAGGAACCAGAGAGCGGCTCCGTTGCCCAAAGTCGGAGCCAAAACTTCCACCGCTAGGGGCCACTGTTGGATAGGAATAGTTCCTTCCTCACACTTGCTGGGGGGCAGAGGGCTGAGTTCTAAGGCAGGGGGAGGGGCAGGGCCCCTTGCAGAAAGGGCTGTGGGGGAAGGGACCCCTGGGCCAGCTCTGGGGCTGCTGGGAGAGCCCCCTCTCCATGCCATAGCTCACCTGGCCCAGGCGCCAAGGGTCTGGGTCGGGCCAGGCTGCCAGACCCGTCTGAAGAGGGGGTTTCCTCGCCAACCAAAGTCCCCGAGGCCTCCTCAAGCGGGGGCCTACCTAGGGCCGGCCGGCCTTGCCCTGCAGGTCTCTCCCACGGCAATGGTCACAGACATGCTGTCTCCCATCGCCGTCACCTCCACCTTACGTCAGGGGAACCCCGGCCTTTCCCACCGGTGGCCTGCGGGCTTCGGCCTGGGCTCCCGGCCAGGCCTGCAGAGGCCTGGCTCCCGGAGAGGACAGGCCCAGAGTCTTCCCTCTCCCTTGTCAATGACCTCTCTTTCTCTGCCTTTCTTTCCTGGGACGAGAGGGGCCCCAGAGCACCCCGACGACTCTGAGCAATGAGCCTGCCCTTTCTCCTCTCGCCCTCCTTTTTGGGACCGTACCAAGCGACGAGCGTTTCTCTCGGCTCTGGGGCCGCGGGACGCAAAACGAAACTGCTTACCTATTGGGTGGTGAGACACTTGCGTGGAAATCATTTCTGCTCACTTGAGGCAGGCACTGCGGTCAAGTGGGCTTACAGGTCCAGGGGTTCCATGGACCGGGTATATTCTAAGCGGCCATCGTGACCGTCCAAAGCGGACGTATGGGTTGTTTGGGCATTGGCTCGAGTCGTAACCCTCCGTTTTTGGGGGAAAACAAGGGAGAACCCATCACCTTCAGCACATTTCCCTCTGCCACAGCACGCCACGCAACCAGGTGATTTTCCTATTGATTGCCGTTCCAAGCTGCCATAGCGGGCAATGCCGCAGGGATACTGTCCAGATTTCCAAACCAAAGCAGATAGGCCTTCTCGCCGAGGCGCAGCTGCGCGGTCGATCAAGCCCCAGGCCCTGGTGCTCCTGAGGGCTGCGGGGACACCCAGGACTACGCTGCTGAGGGCAGGTGGCTCCGGGCCTCAGTGCCCTGCCAGTGGGCTCTACTTGGGAATCCGTGCTCTTGCACGGGGTGGGGAGGGGGGAGTCGGTTGCAGGGGGGCCTGCCTACACATGCCTCTTCTTCTGTCACTTTGGCTGCGGCTGAGCCTGGCACTGGGTGCGTGCATGCTCAGGAGACAGGCTTCTGCATGTCTCTGGACAGGCCCCGTGCCAGCTGGGACCTGAGCCCCAGCGCAGGTGCACCACCTGCGCTCAGGTTCCTTGGACCGGCCCAGGTCAGCTGAGAGGGAGGAGAACATGGTCCTGACCGCGGAGGGAAGCAAAAGTGCCGACACCTGCCAGCGGGAGAGCCGCATCCGACAGCCCTGTGGGATCTAAGCCCCCTCTCGCTCCATCCGCTGCCTCCCTCCTCACCCCCTCCTTTCGGGGCGCCGAGACGGCGCCCGGGCTGGGGGTGGCGGAGGGGGAGGGGCAAGCGCTAGGCCTCCCGCGCCGCCGTAGACCGCTCTCTGACGCCCCGCAAAGCCGGGACCAAAGCGCAGGCGCCCGGGCCCGCTGGGACGGCCACGCCCAGCGCCGCCCTGGCGCGCAGGCGCCACTCACCCCGCACCCGGCAGACTCGTCCCGACCCCGCCCCTCCTGGTTGCTCTGGAGACGGTGGCCACCGGCGGGAGGTGCCCAAGCCCGGGAGTGGGAAGACAGCTGTGAAGGATTGGGGCCGGGGGGGGGGGGGGGAGGCGTTTTCTGCACTCGGGAGTTGTCCCCAGTGGCAGTGCCGGGACAGATGCGGCCAATAGGCATCCTGCCGAAACCCACCCAATGCACTTCGGGGAGCGCGTCCACTGCCAGGAAAACCTCCAGCGCTGGGGGAAGCGGGGTTCCAAAATGTATCCACCGAATGCCAGCAGGAGGCCACGGGGACGCGACGGAAGGGGTCGCCGACGTGGGTGCAGCCTGCTGGGTGGGGACCGGGCTAGGAGAGAAGCTCTGCTATGCTGTCCTGGACAGTTGTTCCCTCCTGTGTGTCTGGTGAAAAGCCAAGAGACAGAAGAAGCTCCAGGAACCAGAGAGCGGCTCCGTTGCCCAAAGTCGGAGCCAAAACTTCCACCGCTAGGGGCCACTGTTGGATAGGAATAGTTCCTTCCTCACACTTGCTGGGGGGCAGAGGGCTGAGTTCTAAGGCAGGGGGAGGGGCAGGGCCCCTTGCAGAAAGGGCTGTGGGGGAAGGGACCCCTGGGCCAGCTCTGGGGCTGCTGGGAGAGCCCCCTCTCCATGCCATAGCTCACCTGGCCCAGGCGCCAAGGGTCTGGGTCGGGCCAGGCTGCCAGACCCGTCTGAAGAGGGGGTTTCCTCGCCAACCAAAGTCCCCGAGGCCTCCTCAAGCGGGGGCCTACCTAGGGCCGGCCGGCCTTGCCCTGCAGGTCTCTCCCACGGCAATGGTCACAGACATGCTGTCTCCCATCGCCGTCACCTCCACCTTACGTCAGGGGAACCCCGGCCTTTCCCACCGGTGGCCTGCGGGCTTCGGCCTGGGCTCCCGGCCAGGCCTGCAGAGGCCTGGCTCCCGGAGAGGACAGGCCCAGAGTCTTCCCTCTCCCTTGTCAATGACCTCTCTTTCTCTGCCTTTCTTTCCTGGGACGAGAGGGGCCCCAGAGCACCCCGACGACTCTGAGCAATGAGCCTGCCCTTTCTCCTCTCGCCCTCCTTTTTGGGACCGTACCAAGCGACGAGCGTTTCTCTCGGCTCTGGGGCCGCGGGACGCAAAACGAAACTGCTTACCTATTGGGTGGTGAGACACTTGCGTGGAAATCATTTCTGCTCACTTGAGGCAGGCACTGCGGTCAAGTGGGCTTACAGGTCCAGGGGTTCCATGGACCGGGTATATTCTAAGCGGCCATCGTGACCGTCCAAAGCGGACGTATGGGTTGTTTGGGCATTGGCTCGAGTCGTAACCCTCCGTTTTTGGGGGAAAACAAGGGAGAACCCATCACCTTCAGCACATTTCCCTCTGCCACAGCACGCCACGCAACCAGGTGATTTTCCTATTGATTGCCGTTCCAAGCTGCCATAGCGGGCAATGCCGCAGGGATACTGTCCAGATTTCCAAACCAAAGCAGATAGGCCTTCTCGCCGAGGCGCAGCTGCGCGGTCGATCAAGCCCCAGGCCCTGGTGCTCCTGAGGGCTGCGGGGACACCCAGGACTACGCTGCTGAGGGCAGGTGGCTCCGGGCCTCAGTGCCCTGCCAGTGGGCTCTACTTGGGAATCCGTGCTCTTGCACGGGGTGGGGAGGGGGGAGTCGGTTGCAGGGGGGCCTGCCTACACATGCCTCTTCTTTTGTCACTTTGGCTGCGGCTGAGCCTGGCACTGGGTGCGTGCATGCTCAGGAGACAGGCTTCTGCATGTCTCTGGACAGGCCCCGTGCCAGCTGGGACCTGAGCCCCAGCGCAGGTGCACCACCTGCGCTCAGGTTCCTTGGACCGGCCCAGGTCAGCTGAGAGGGAGGAGAACATGGTCCTGACCGCGGAGGGAAGCAAAAGTGCCGACACCTGCCAGCGGGAGAGCCGCATCCGACAGCCCTGTGGGATCTAAGCCCCCTCTCGCTCCATCCGCTGCCTCCCTCCTCACCACTTCCTTTCGGGGCGCCGAGACGGCGCCCGGGCTGGGGGTGGCGGAGGGGGAGGGGCAAGCGCTAGGCCTCCCGCGCCGCCGTAGACCGCTCTCTGACGCCCCGCAAAGCCGGGACCAAAGCGCAGGCGCCCGGGCCCGCTGGGACGGCCACGCCCAGCGCCGCCCTGGCGCGCAGGCGCCACTCACCCCGCACCCGGCAGACTCGTCCCGACCCCGCCCCTCCTGGTTGCTCTGGAGACGGTGGCCACCGGCGGGAGGTGCCCAAGCCCGGGAGTGGGAAGACAGCTGTGAAGGATTGGGGCGGGGGGGGGGGGGGGAGGCGTTTTCTGCACTCGGGAGTTGTCCCCAGTGGCAGTGCCGGGACAGATGCGGCCAATAGGCATCCTGCCGAAACCCACCCAATGCACTTCGGGGAGCGCGTCCACTGCCAGGAAAACCTCCAGCGCTGGGGGAAGCGGGGTTCCAAAATGTATCCACCGAATGCCAGCAGGAGGCCACGGGGACGCGACGGAAGGGGTCGCCGACGTGGGTGCAGCCTGCTGGGTGGGGACCGGGCTAGGAGAGAAGCTCTGCTATGCTGTCCTGGACAGTTGTTCCTTCCTGTGTGTCTGGTGAAAAGCCAAGAGACAGAAGAAGCTCCAGGAACCAGAGAGCGGCTCCGTTGCCCAAAGTCGGAGCCAAAACTTCCACCGCTAGGGGCCACTGTTGGATAGGAATAGTTCCTTCCTCACACTTGCTGGGGGGCAGAGGGCTGAGTTCTAAGGCAGGGGGAGGGGCAGGGCCCCTTGCAGAAAGGGCTGTGGGGGAAGGGACCCCTGGGCCAGCTCTGGGGCTGCTGGGAGAGCCCCCTCTCCATGCCATAGCTCACCTGGCCCAGGCGCCAAGGGTCTGGGTCGGGCCAGGCTGCCAGACCCGTCTGAAGAGGGGGTTTCCTCGCCAACCAAAGTCCCCGAGGCCTCCTCAAGCGGGGGCCTACCTAGGGCCGGCCGGCCTTGCCCTGCAGGTCTCTCCCACGGCAATGGTCACAGACATGCTGTCTCCCATCGCCGTCACCTCCACCTTACGTCAGGGGAACCCCGGCCTTTCCCACCGGTGGCCTGCGGGCTTCGGCCTGGGCTCCCGGCCAGGCCTGCAGAGGCCTGGCTCCCGGAGAGGACAGGCCCAGAGTCTTCCCTCTCCCTTGTCAATGACCTCTCTTTCTCTGCGTTTCTTTTCTGGGACGAGAGGGGCCCCAGAGCACCCCGACGATTCTGAGCAATGAGCCTGCCCTTTCTCCTCTCGCCCTCCTTTTTGGGACCGTACCAAGCGACGAGCGTTTCTCTCGGCTCTGGGGCCGCGGGACGCAAAACGAAACTGCTTACCTATTGGGTGGTGAGACACTTGCGTGGAAATCATTTCTGCTCACTTGAGGCAGGCACTGCGGTCAAGTGGGCTTACAGGTCCAGGGGTTCCATGGACCGGGTATATTCTAAGCGGCCATCGTGACCGTCCAAAGCGGACGTATGGGTTGTTTGGGCATTGGCTCGAGTCGTAACCCTCCGTTTTTGGGGGAAAACAAGGGAGAACCCATCACCTTCAGCACATTTCCCTCTGCCACAGCACGCCACGCAACCAGGTGATTTTCCTATTGATTGCCGTTCCAAGCTGCCATAGCGGGCAATGCCGCAGGGATACTGTCCAGATTTCCAAACCAAAGCAGATAGGCCTTCTCGCCGAGGCGCAGCTGCGCGGTCGATCAAGCCCCAGGCCCTGGTGCTCCTGAGGGCTGCGGGGACACCCAGGACTACGCTGCTGAGGGCAGGTGGCTCCGGGCCTCAGTGCCCTGCCAGTGGGCTCTACTTGGGAATCCGTGCTCTTGCACGGGGTGGGGAGGGGGGAGTCGGTTGCAGGGGGGCCTGCCTACACATGCCTCTTCTTCTGTCACTTTGGCTGCGGCTGAGCCTGGCACTGGGTGCGTGCATGCTCAGGAGACAGGCTTCTGCATGTCTCTGGACAGGCCCCGTGCCAGCTGGGACCTGAGCCCCAGCGCAGGTGCACCACCTGCGCTCAGGTTCCTTGGACCGGCCCAGGTCAGCTGAGAGGGAGGAGAACATGGTCCTGACCGCGGAGGGAAGCAAAAGTGCCGACACCTGCCAGCGGGAGAGCCGCATCCGACAGCCCTGTGGGATCTAAGCCCCCTCTCGCTCCATCCGCTGCCTCCCTCCTCACCCCCTCCTTTCGGGGCGCCGAGACGGCGCCCGGGCTGGGGGTGGCGGAGGGGGAGGGGCAAGCGCTAGGCCTCCCGCGCCGCCGTAGACCGCTCTCTGACGCCCCGCAAAGCCGGGACCAAAGCGCAGGCGCCCCGGCCCGCTGGGACGGCCACGCCCAGCGCCGCCCTGGCGCGCAGGCGCCACTCACCCCGCACCCGGCAGACTCGTCCCGACCCCGCCCCTCCTGGTTGCTCTGGAGACGGTGGCCACCGGCGGGAGGTGCCCAAGCCCGGGAGTGGGAAGACAGCTGTGAAGGATTGGGGCGGGGGGGGGGGGGAGGCGTTTTCTGCACTCGGGAGTTGTCCCCAGTGGCAGTGCCGGGACAGATGCGGCCAATAGGCATCCTGCCGAAACCCACCCAATGCACTTCGGGGAGCGCGTCCACTGCCAGGAAAACCTCCAGCGCTGGGGGAAGCGGGGTTCCAAAATGTATCCACCGAATGCCAGCAGGAGGCCACGGGGACGCGACGGAAGGGGTCGCCGACGTGGGTGCAGCCTGCTGGGTGGGGACCGGGCTAGGAGAGAAGCTCTGCTATGCTGTCCTGGACAGTTGTTCCCTCCTGTGTGTCTGGTGAAAAGCCAAGAGACAGAAGAAGCTCCAGGAACCAGAGAGCGGCTCCGTTGCCCAAAGTCGGAGCCAAAACTTCCACCGCTAGGGGCCACTGTTGGATAGGAATAGTTCCTTCCTCACACTTGCTGGGGGGCAGAGGGCTGAGTTCTAAGGCAGGGGGAGGGGCAGGGCCCCTTGCAGAAAGGGCTGTGGGGGAAGGGACCCCTGGGCCAGCTCTGGGGCTGCTGGGAGAGCCCCCTCTCCATGCCATAGCTCACCTGGCCCAGGCGCCAAGGGTCTGGGTCGGGCCAGGCTGCCAGACCCGTCTGAAGAGGGGGTTTCCTCGCCAACCAAAGTCCCCGAGGCCTCCTCAAGCGGGGGCCTACCTAGGGCCGGCCGGCCTTGCCCTGCAGGTCTCTCCCACGGCAATGGTCACAGACATGCTGTCTCCCATCGCCGTCACCTCCACCTTACGTCAGGGGAACCCCGGCCTTTCCCACCGGTGGCCTGCGGGCTTCGGCCTGGGCTCCCGGCCAGGCCTGCAGAGGCCTGGCTCCCGGAGAGGACAGGCCCAGAGTCTTCCCTCTCCCTTGTCAATGACCTCTCTTTCTCTGCCTTTCTTTTCTGGGACGAGAGGGGCCCCAGAGCAGCCCGACGACTCTGAGCAATGAGCCTGCCCTTTCTCCTCTCGCCCTCCTTTTTGGGACCGTACCAAGCGACGAGCGTTTCTCTCGGCTCTGGGGCCGCGGGACGCAAAACGAAACTGCTTACCTATTGGGTGGTGAGACACTTGCGTGGAAATCATTTCTGCTCACTTGAGGCAGGCACTGCGGTCAAGTGGGCTTACAGGTCCAGGGGTTCCATGGACCGGGTATATTCTAAGCGGCCATCGTGACCGTCCAAAGCGGACGTATGGGTTGTTTGGGCATTGGCTCGAGTCGTAACCCTCCGTTTTTGGGGGAAAACAAGGGAGAACCCATCACCTTCAGCACATTTCCCTCTGCCACAGCACGCCACGCAACCAGGTGATTTTCCTATTGATTGCCGTTCCAAGCTGCCATAGCGGGCAATGCCGCAGGGATACTGTCCAGATTTCCAAACCAAAGCAGATAGGCCTTCTCGCCGAGGCGCAGCTGCGCGGTCGATCAAGCCCCAGGCCCTGGTGCTCCTGAGGGCTGCGGGGACACCCAGGACTACGCTGCTGAGGGCAGGTGGCTCCGGGCCTCAGTGCCCTGCCAGTGGGCTCTACTTGGGAATCCGTGCTCTTGCACGGGGTGGGGAGGGGGGAGTCGGTTGCAGGGGGGCCTGCCTACACATGCCTCTTCTTCTGTCACTTTGGCTGCGGCTGAGCCTGGCACTGGGTGCGTGCATGCTCAGGAGACAGGCTTCTGCATGTCTCTGGACAGGCCCCGTGCCAGCTGGGACCTGAGCCCCAGCGCAGGTGCACCACCTGCGCTCAGGTTCCTTGGACCGGCCCAGGTCAGCTGAGAGGGAGGAGAACATGGTCCTGACCGCGGAGGGAAGCAAAAGTGCCGACACCTGCCAGCGGGAGAGCCGCATCCGACAGCCCTGTGGGATCTAAGCCCCCTCTCGCTCCATCCGCTGCCTCCCTCCTCACCCCCTCCTTTCGGGGCGCCGAGACGGCGCCCGGGCTGGGGGTGGCGGAGGGGGAGGGGCAAGCGCTAGGCCTCCCGCGCCGCCGTAGACCGCTCTCTGACGCCCCGCAAAGCCGGGACCAAAGCGCAGGCGCCCCGGCCCGCTGGGACGGCCACGCCCAGCGCCGCCCTGGCGCGCAGGCGCCACTCACCCCGCACCCGGCAGACTCGTCCCGACCCCGCCCCTCCTGGTTGCTCTGGAGACGGTGGCCACCGGCGGGAGGTGCCCAAGCCCGGGAGTGGGAAGACAGCTGTGAAGGATTGGGGCGGGGGGGGGGGGGGGAGGCGTTTTCTGCACTCGGGAGTTGTCCCCAGTGGCAGTGCCGGGACAGATGCGGCCAATAGGCATCCTGCCGAAACCCACCCAATGCACTTCGGGGAGCGCGTCCACTGCCAGGAAAACCTCCAGCGCTGGGGGAAGCGGGGTTCCAAAATGTATCCACCGAATGCCAGCAGGAGGCCACGGGGACGCGACGGAAGGGGTCGCCGACGTGGGTGCAGCCTGCTGGGTGGGGACCGGGCTAGGAGAGAAGCTCTGCTATGCTGTCCTGGACAGTTGTTCCCTCCTGTGTGTCTGGTGAAAAGCCAAGAGACAGAAGAAGCTCCAGGAACCAGAGAGCGGCTCCGTTGCCCAAAGTCGGAGCCAAAACTTCCACCGCTAGGGGCCACTGTTGGATAGGAATAGTTCCTTCCTCACACTTGCTGGGGGGCAGAGGGCTGAGTTCTAAGGCAGGGGGAGGGGCAGGGCCCCTTGCAGAAAGGGCTGTGGGGGAAGGGACCCCTGGGCCAGCTCTGGGGCTGCTGGGAGAGCCCCCTCTCCATGCCATAGCTCACCTGGCCCAGGCGCCAAGGGTCTGGGTCGGGCCAGGCTGCCAGACCCGTCTGAAGAGGGGGTTTCCTCGCCAACCAAAGTCCCCGAGGCCTCCTCAAGCGGGGGCCTACCTAGGGCCGGCCGGCCTTGCCCTGCAGGTCTCTCCCACGGCAATGGTCACAGACATGCTGTCTCCCATCGCCGTCACCTCCACCTTACGTCAGGGGAACCCCGGCCTTTCCCACCGGTGGCCTGCGGGCTTCGGCCTGGGCTCCCGGCCAGGCCTGCAGAGGCCTGGCTCCCGGAGAGGACAGGCCCAGAGTCTTCCCTCTCCCTTGTCAATGACCTCTCTTTCTCTGCCTTTCTTTCCTGGGACGAGAGGGGCCCCAGAGCACCCCGACGACTCTGAGCAATGAGCCTGCCCTTTCTCCTCTCGCCCTCCTTTTTGGGACCGTACCAAGCGACGAGCGTTTCTCTCGGCTCTGGGGCCGCGGGACGCAAAACGAAACTGCTTACCTATTGGGTGGTGAGACACTTGCGTGGAAATCATTTCTGCTCACTTGAGGCAGGCACTGCGGTCAAGTGGGCTTACAGGTCCAGGGGTTCCATGGACCGGGTATATTCTAAGCGGCCATCGTGACCGTCCAAAGCGGACGTATGGGTTGTTTGGGCATTGGCTCGAGTCGTAACCCTCCGTTTTTGGGGGAAAACAAGGGAGAACCCATCACCTTCAGCACATTTCCCTCTGCCACAGCACGCCACGCAACCAGGTGATTTTCCTATTGATTGCCGTTCCAAGCTGCCATAGCGGGCAATGCCGCAGGGATACTGTCCAGATTTCCAAACCAAAGCAGATAGGCCTTCTCGCCGAGGCGCAGCTGCGCGGTCGATCAAGCCCCAGGCCCTGGTGCTCCTGAGGGCTGCGGGGACACCCAGGACTACGCTGCTGAGGGCAGGTGGCTCCGGGCCTCAGTGCCCTGCCAGTGGGCTCTACTTGGGAATCCGTGCTCTTGCACGGGGTGGGGAGGGGGGAGTCGGTTGCAGGGGGGCCTGCCTACACATGCCTCTTCTTCTGTCACTTTGGCTGCGGCTGAGCCTGGCACTGGGTGCGTGCATGCTCAGGAGACAGGCTTCTGCATGTCTCTGGACAGGCCCCGTGCCAGCTGGGACCTGAGCCCCAGCGCAGGTGCACCACCTGCGCTCAGGTTCCTTGGACCGGCCCAGGTCAGCTGAGAGGGAGGAGAACATGGTCCTGACCGCGGAGGGAAGCAAAAGTGCCGACACCTGCCAGCGGGAGAGCCGCATCCGACAGCCCTGTGGGATCTAAGCCCCCTCTCGCTCCATCCGCTGCCTCCCTCCTCACCCCCTCCTTTCGGGGCGCCGAGACGGCGCCCGGGCTGGGGGTGGCGGAGGGGGAGGGGCAAGCGCTAGGCCTCCCGCGCCGCCGTAGACCGCTCTCTGACGCCCCGCAAAGCCGGGACCAAAGCGCAGGCGCCCGGGCCCGCTGGGACGGCCACGCCCAGCGCCGCCCTGGCGCGCAGGCGCCACTCACCCCGCACCCGGCAGACTCGTCCCGACCCCGCCCCTCCTGGTTGCTCTGGAGACGGTGGCCACCGGCGGGAGGTGCCCAAGCCCGGGAGTGGGAAGACAGCTGTGAAGGATTGGGGCCGGGGGGGGGGGGGGGAGGCGTTTTCTGCACTCGGGAGTTGTCCCCAGTGGCAGTGCCGGGACAGATGCGGCCAATAGGCATCCTGCCGAAACCCACCCAATGCACTTCGGGGAGCGCGTCCACTGCCAGGAAAACCTCCAGCGCTGGGGGAAGCGGGGTTCCAAAATGTATCCACCGAATGCCAGCAGGAGGCCACGGGGACGCGACGGAAGGGGTCGCCGACGTGGGTGCAGCCTGCTGGGTGGGGACCGGGCTAGGAGAGAAGCTCTGCTATGCTGTCCTGGACAGTTGTTCCCTCCTGTGTGTCTGGTGAAAAGCCAAGAGACAGAAGAAGCTCCAGGAACCAGAGAGCGGCTCCGTTGCCCAAAGTCGGAGCCAAAACTTCCACCGCTAGGGGCCACTGTTGGATAGGAATAGTTCCTTCCTCACACTTGCTGGGGGGCAGAGGGCTGAGTTCTAAGGCAGGGGGAGGGGCAGGGCCCCTTGCAGAAAGGGCTGTGGGGGAAGGGACCCCTGGGCCAGCTCTGGGGCTGCTGGGAGAGCCCCCTCTCCATGCCATAGCTCACCTGGCCCAGGCGCCAAGGGTCTGGGTCGGGCCAGGCTGCCAGACCCGTCTGAAGAGGGGGTTTCCTCGCCAACCAAAGTCCCCGAGGCCTCCTCAAGCGGGGGCCTACCTAGGGCCGGCCGGCCTTGCCCTGCAGGTCTCTCCCACGGCAATGGTCACAGACATGCTGTCTCCCATCGCCGTCACCTCCACCTTACGTCAGGGGAACCCCGGCCTTTCCCACCGGTGGCCTGCGGGCTTCGGCCTGGGCTCCCGGCCAGGCCTGCAGAGGCCTGGCTCCCGGAGAGGACAGGCCCAGAGTCTTCCCTCTCCCTTGTCAATGACCTCTCTTTCTCTGCGTTTCTTTCCTGGGACGAGAGGGGCCCCAGAGCACCCCGACGACTCTGAGCAATGAGCCTGCCCTTTCTCCTCTCGCCCTCCTTTTTGGGACCGTACCAAGCGACGAGCGTTTCTCTCGGCTCTGGGGCCGCGGGACGCAAAACGAAACTGCTTACCTATTGGGTGGTGAGACACTTGCGTGGAAATCATTTCTGCTCACTTGAGGCAGGCACTGCGGTCAAGTGGGCTTACAGGTCCAGGGGTTCCATGGACCGGGTATATTCTAAGCGGCCATCGTGACCGTCCAAAGCGGACGTATGGGTTGTTTGGGCATTGGCTCGAGTCGTAACCCTCCGTTTTTGGGGGAAAACAAGGGAGAACCCATCACCTTCAGCACATTTCCCTCTGCCACAGCACGCCACGCAACCAGGTGATTTTCCTATTGATTGCCGTTCCAAGCTGCCATAGCGGGCAATGCCGCAGGGATACTGTCCAGATTTCCAAACCAAAGCAGATAGGCCTTCTCGCCGAGGCGCAGCTGCGCGGTCGATCAAGCCCCAGGCCCTGGTGCTCCTGAGGGCTGCGGGGACACCCAGGACTACGCTGCTGAGGGCAGGTGGCTCCGGGCCTCAGTGCCCTGCCAGTGGGCTCTACTTGGGAATCCGTGCTCTTGCACGGGGTGGGGAGGGGGGAGTCGGTTGCAGGGGGGCCTGCCTACACATGCCTCTTCTTCTGTCACTTTGGCTGCGGCTGAGCCTGGCACTGGGTGCGTGCATGCTCAGGAGACAGGCTTCTGCATGTCTCTGGACAGGCCCCGTGCCAGCTGGGACCTGAGCCCCAGCGCAGGTGCACCACCTGCGCTCAGGTTCCTTGGACCGGCCCAGGTCAGCTGAGAGGGAGGAGAACATGGTCCTGACCGCGGAGGGAAGCAAAAGTGCCGACACCTGCCAGCGGGAGAGCCGCATCCGACAGCCCTGTGGGATCTAAGCCCCCTCTCGCTCCATCCGCTGCCTCCCTCCTCACCCCCTCCTTTCGGGGCGCCGAGACGGCGCCCGGGCTGGGGGGTGGCGGAGGGGGAGGGGCAAGCGCTAGGCCTCCCGCGCCGCCGTAGACCGCTCTCTGACGCCCCGCAAAGCCGGGACCAAAGCGCAGGCGCCCGGGCCCGCTGGGACGGCCACGCCCAGCGCCGCCCTGGCGCGCAGGCGCCACTCACCCCGCACCCGGCAGACTCGTCCCGACCCCGCCCCTCCTGGTTGCTCTGGAGACGGTGGCCACCGGCGGGAGGTGCCCAAGCCCGGGAGTGGGAAGACAGCTGTGAAGGATTGGGGCCGGGGGGGGGGGGGGGGAGGCGTTTTCTGCACTCGGGAGTTGTCCCCAGTGGCAGTGCCGGGACAGATGCGGCCAATAGGCATCCTGCCGAAACCCACCCAATGCACTTCGGGGAGCGCGTCCACTGCCAGGAAAACCTCCAGCGCTGGGGGAAGCGGGGTTCCAAAATGTATCCACCGAATGCCAGCAGGAGGCCACGGGGACGCGACGGAAGGGGTCGCCGACGTGGGTGCAGCCTGCTGGGTGGGGACCGGGCTAGGAGAGAAGCTCTGCTATGCTGTCCTGGACAGTTGTTCCCTCCTGTGTGTCTGGTGAAAAGCCAAGAGACAGAAGAAGCTCCAGGAACCAGAGAGCGGCTCCGTTGCCCAAAGTCGGAGCCAAAACTTCCACCGCTAGGGGCCACTGTTGGATAGGAATAGTTCCTTCCTCACACTTGCTGGGGGGCAGAGGGCTGAGTTCTAAGGCAGGGGGAGGGGCAGGGCCCCTTGCAGAAAGGGCTGTGGGGGAAGGGACCCCTGGGCCAGCTCTGGGGCTGCTGGGAGAGCCCCCTCTCCATGCCATAGCTCACCTGGCCCAGGCGCCAAGGGTCTGGGTCGGGCCAGGCTGCCAGACCCGTCTGAAGAGGGGGTTTCCTCGCCAACCAAAGTCCCCGAGGCCTCCTCAAGCGGGGGCCTACCTAGGGCCGGCCGGCCTTGCCCTGCAGGTCTCTCCCACGGCAATGGTCACAGACATGCTGTCTCCCATCGCCGTCACCTCCACCTTACGTCAGGGGAACCCCGGCCTTTCCCACCGGTGGCCTGCGGGCTTCGGCCTGGGCTCCCGGCCAGGCCTGCAGAGGCCTGGCTCCCGGAGAGGACAGGCCCAGAGTCTTCCCTCTCCCTTGTCAATGACCTCTCTTTCTCTGCCTTTCTTTCCTGGGACGAGAGGGGCCCCAGAGCACCCCGACGACTCTGAGCAATGAGCCTGCCCTTTCTCCTCTCGCCCTCCTTTTTGGGACCGTACCAAGCGACGAGCGTTTCTCTCGGCTCTGGGGCCGCGGGACGCAAAACGAAACTGCTTACCTATTGGGTGGTGAGACACTTGCGTGGAAATCATTTCTGCTCACTTGAGGCAGGCACTGCGGTCAAGTGGGCTTACAGGTCCAGGGGTTCCATGGACCGGGTATATTCTAAGCGGCCATCGTGACCGTCCAAAGCGGACGTATGGGTTGTTTGGGCATTGGCTCGAGTCGTAACCCTCCGTTTTTGGGGGAAAACAAGGGAGAACCCATCACCTTCAGCACATTTCCCTCTGCCACAGCACGCCACGCAACCAGGTGATTTTCCTATTGATTGCCGTTCCAAGCTGCCATAGCGGGCAATGCCGCAGGGATACTGTCCAGATTTCCAAACCAAAGCAGATAGGCCTTCTCGCCGAGGCGCAGCTGCGCGGTCGATCAAGCCCCAGGCCCTGGTGCTCCTGAGGGCTGCGGGGACACCCAGGACTACGCTGCTGAGGGCAGGTGGCTCCGGGCCTCAGTGCCCTGCCAGTGGGCTCTACTTGGGAATCCGTGCTCTTGCACGGGGTGGGGAGGGGGGAGTCGGTTGCAGGGGGGCCTGCCTACACATGCCTCTTCTTCTGTCACTTTGGCTGCGGCTGAGCCTGGCACTGGGTGCGTGCATGCTCAGGAGACAGGCTTCTGCATGTCTCTGGACAGGCCCCGTGCCAGCTGGGACCTGAGCCCCAGCGCAGGTGCACCACCTGCGCTCAGGTTCCTTGGACCGGCCCAGGTCAGCTGAGAGGGAGGAGAACATGGTCCTGACCGCGGAGGGAAGCAAAAGTGCCGACACCTGCCAGCGGGAGAGCCGCATCCGACAGCCCTGTGGGATCTAAGCCCCCTCTCGCTCCATCCGCTGCCTCCCTCCTCACCCCCTCCTTTCGGGGCGCCGAGACGGCGCCCGGGCTGGGGGTGGCGGAGGGGGAGGGGCAAGCGCTAGGCCTCCCGCGCCGCCGTAGACCGCTCTCTGACGCCCCGCAAAGCCGGGACCAAAGCGCAGGCGCCCCGGCCCGCTGGGACGGCCACGCCCAGCGCCGCCCTGGCGCGCAGGCGCCACTCACCCCGCACCCGGCAGACTCGTCCCGACCCCGCCCCTCCTGGTTGCTCTGGAGACGGTGGCCACCGGCGGGAGGTGCCCAAGCCCGGGAGTGGGAAGACAGCTGTGAAGGATTGGGGCGGGGGGGGGGGGAGGCGTTTTCTGCACTCGGGAGTTGTCCCCAGTGGCAGTGCCGGGACAGATGCGGCCAATAGGCATCCTGCCGAAACCCACCCAATGCACTTCGGGGAGCGCGTCCACTGCCAGGAAAACCTCCAGCGCTGGGGGAAGCGGGGTTCCAAAATGTATCCACCGAATGCCAGCAGGAGGCCACGGGGACGCGACGGAAGGGGTCGCCGACGTGGGTGCAGCCTGCTGGGTGGGGACCGGGCTAGGAGAGAAGCTCTGCTATGCTGTCCTGGACAGTTGTTCCCTCCTGTGTGTCTGGTGAAAAGCCAAGAGACAGAAGAAGCTCCAGGAACCAGAGAGCGGCTCCGTTGCCCAAAGTCGGAGCCAAAACTTCCACGGCTAGGGGCCACTGTTGGATAGGAATAGTTCCTTCCTCACACTTGCTGGGGGGCAGAGGGCTGAGTTCGAAGGCAGGGGGAGGGGCAGGGCCCCTTGCAGAAAGGGCTGTGGGGGAAGGGACCCCTGGGCCAGCTCTGGGGCTGCTGGGAGAGCCCCCTCTCCATGCCATAGCTCACCTGGCCCAGGCGCCAAGGGTCTGGGTCGGGCCAGGCTGCCAGACCCGTCTGAAGAGGGGGTTTCCTCGCCAACCAAAGTCCCCGAGGCCTCCTCAAGCGGGGGCCTACCTAGGGCCGGCCGGCCTTGCCCTGCAGGTCTCTCCCACGGCAATGGTCACAGACATGCTGTCTCCCATCGCCGTCACCTCCACCTTACGTCAGGGGAACCCCGGCCTTTCCCACCGGTGGCCTGCGGGCTTCGGCCTGGGCTCCCGGCCAGGCCTGCAGAGGCCTGGCTCCCGGAGAGGACAGGCCCAGGGTCTTCCCTCTCCCTTGTCAATGACCTCTCTTTCTCTGCCTTTCTTTTCTGGGACGAGAGGGGCCCCAGAGCACCCCGACGACTCTGAGCAATGAGCCTGCCCTTTCTCCTCTCGCCCTCCTTTTTGGGACCGTACCAAGCGACGAGCGTTTCTCTCGGCTCTGGGGCCGCGGGACGCAAAACGAAACTGCTTACCTATTGGGTGGTGAGACACTTGCGTGGAAATCATTTCTGCTCACTTGAGGCAGGCGCTGCGGTCAAGTGGGCTTACAGGTCCAGGGGTTCCATGGACCGGGTATATTCTAAGCGGCCATCGTGACCGTCCAAAGCGGACGTATGGGTTGTTTGGGCATTGGCTCGAGTCGTAACCCTCCGTTTTTGGGGGAAAACAAGGGAGAACCCATCACCTTCAGCACATTTCCCTCTGCCACAGCACGCCACGCAACCAGGTGATTTTCCTATTGATTGCCGTTCCAAGCTACCATAGCGGGCAATGCCGCAGGGATACTGTCCAGATTTCCAAACCAAAGCAGATAGGCCTTCTCGCCGAGGCGCAGCTGCGCGGTCGATCAAGCCCCAGGCCCTGGTGCTCCTGAGGGCTGCGGGGCCACCCAGGACTACGCTGCTGAGGGCAGGTGGCTCCGGGCCTCAGTGCCCTGCCAGTGGGCTCTACTTGGGAATCCGTGCTCTTGCACGGGGTGGGGAGGGGGGAGTCGGTTGCAGGGGGGCCTGCCTACACATGCCTCTTCTTCTGTCACTTTGGCTGCGGCTGAGCCTGGCACTGGGTGCGTGCATGCTCAGGAGACAGGCTTCTGCATGTCTCTGGACAGGCCCCGTGCCAGCTGGGACCTGAGCCCCAGCGCAGGTGCACCACCTGCGCTCAGGTTCCTTGGACCGGCCCAGGTCAGCTGAGAGGGAGGAGAACATGGTCCTGACCGCGGAGGGAAGCAAAAGTGCCGACACCTGCCAGCGGGAGAGCCGCATCCGACAGCCCTGTGGGATCTAAGCCCCCTCTCGCTCCATCCGCTGCCTCCCTCCTCACCCCCTCCTTTCGGGGCGCCGAGACGGCGCCCGGGCTGGGGGTGGCGGAGGGGGAGGGGCAAGCGCTAGGCCTCCCGCGCCGCCGTAGACCCCTCTCTGACGCCCCGCAAAGCCGGGACCAAAGCGCAGGCGCCCCGGCCCGCTGGGACGGCCACGCCCAGCGCCGCCCTGGCGCGCAGGCGCCACTCACCCCGCACCCGGCAGACTCGCCCCGACCCCGCCCCTCCTGGTTGCTCTGGAGACGGTGGCCACCGGCGGGAGGTGCCCAAGCCCGGGAGTGGGAAGACAGCTGTGAAGGATTGTGGCGGGGGGGCGGGGGGGGGGGGAGGCGTTTTCTGCACTCGGGAGTTGTCCCCAGTGGCAGTGCCGGGACAGATGCGGCCAATAGGCATCCTGCCGAAACCCACCCACTGCACTTCGGGGAGCGCGTCCACTGCCAGGAAAACCTCCAGCGCTGGGGGAAGCGGGGTTCCAAAATGTATCCACCGAATGCCAGCAGGAGGCCACGGGGACGCGACGGAAGGGGTCGCCGACGTGGGTGCAGCCTGCTGGGTGGGGACCGGGCTAGGAGAGAAGCTCTGCTATGCTGTCCTGGACAGTTGTTCCCTCCTGTGTGTCTGGTGAAAAGCCAAGAGACAGAAGAAGCTCCAGGAACCAGAGAGCGGCTCCGTTGCCCAAAGTCGGAGCCAAAACTTCCACGGCTAGGGGCCACTGTTGGATAGGAATAGTTCCTTCCTCACACTTGCTGGGGGGCAGAGGGCTGAGTTCGAAGGCAGGGGGAGGGGCAGGGCCCCTTGCAGAAGGGGCTGTGGGGGAAGGGACCCCTGGGCCAGCTCTGGGGCTGCTGGGAGAGCCCCCTCTCCATGCCATAGCTCACCTGGCCCAGGCGCCAAGGGTCTGGGTCGGGCCAGGCTGCCAGACCCGTCTGAAGAGGGGGTTTCCTCGCCAACCAAAGTCCCCGAGGCCTCCTCAAGCGGGGGCCTACCTAGGGCCGGCCGGCCTTGCCCTGCAGGTCTCTCCCACGGCAATGGTCACAGACATGCTGTCTCCCATCGCCGTCACCTCCACCTTACGTCAGGGGAACCCCGGCCTTTCCCACCGGTGGCCTGCGGGCTTCGGCCTGGGCTCCCGGCCAGGCCTGCAGAGGCCTGGCTCCCGGAGAGGACAGGCCCAGGGTCTTCCCTCTCCCTTGTCAATGACCTCTCTTTCTCTGCCTTTCTTTTCTGGGACGAGAGGGGCCCCAGAGCACCCCGACGACTCTGAGCAATGAGCCTGCCCTTTCTCCTCTCGCCCTCCTTTTTGGGACCGTACCAAGCGTCGAGCGTTTCTCTCGGCTCTGGGGCCGCGGGACGCAAAACGAAACTGCTTACCTATTGGGTGGTGAGACACTTGCGTGGAAATCATTTCTGCTCACTTGAGGCAGGCGCTGCGGTCAAGTGGGCTTACAGGTCCAGGGTTTCCATGGACCGGGTATATTCTAAGCGGCCATCGTGACCGTCCAAAGCGGACGTATGGGTTGTTTGGGCATTGGCTCGAGTCGTAACCCTCCGTTTTTGGGGGAAAACAAGGGAGAACCCATCACCTTCAGCACATTTCCCTCTGCCACAGCACGCCACGCAACCAGGTGATTTTCCTATTGATTGCCGTTCCAAGCTACCATAGCGGGCAATGCCGCAGGGATACTGTCCAGATTTCC